>NC_134356.1:469951892-470189392 GCF_048569485.1 Anomaloglossus baeobatrachus
GTTACACTCCAAAGAGTGTCTGTGAGATTTCAGTTCCGTAAATGGAGGAAATCAATCCTTTGTATTTCATTTTACACTCTTACTATGGACGTTTTTGTTTTTAAAACTACTGTAGATCTATAAGATACATACTATATACAGCCCTATGCAAAGATTTAGGAAGGAGTGGGAAAAATGCTGCAAACTAAGTGCTTTTAAAAAAAAAAAAAAAAAAAAAAGCTACTGGATTATATTAAATCACTATAAATTACCAAAATGCAAAGTGAATGAACAAAAGAGAATACCAAAGCATAAACTTCTTCTAGGTATCCTGGCAAACAGATTGTCAGCACTTTGACTTAAGGCCCCATCACACGCTACGATATATCTAACGATATATCGCCGGGGTCACGGAATTCGTGACGAACATCCGACATCATTAGAGATGTCGTAGCGTGTAACACCTCCGAGCGACTGTGATCGAGCAAAAAATACTCACCTTATCGTTGCTCATTGACACGTCGTTCATTTTCATAATACCGTTCCTCCTCCTGCGCGCCGGTGCTTCGTCGTACCCGAGGCAGCACACATCGCTCGTGTGACACCTCAGGAACGACGAACACAGCAATGCGGAAAGAAGGAGGTGGGAGGGATGTTACGTCCCACTCATCTTCGCTCCTCCGCTTCTATTGGGTGGCCGCTGTGTGACGTCGCTGTGACGCCAAATGTCCCTCCCCCTTCAGGAAGAGGATGTTCGCCGTCCACAGCGACGTCGTTAAGGAGGTATGTGTGATGGGGATAAACGACTTTGTGCGCCACGGGCAACGAATTGCCCGTGATGCACAAACGACGGGGGCGGGTGCAATAGCTCATGCGATCGCACGACAAATCGTACCATGTGACGCCGCCTTTAGTCATTTCAAAATGTTAAGTTTATTCTTTTTTTTTTTTTAACCCCTTCCTTTATATTTTTTTTTATAGAATAACTTTTCTGCTTGAGATTTCCTTAACATGTCCATATCCCTGGTATGTGTGATGTCCGTTTTCACACGCATACTAATTAGAATCAATGGGGATCTTCACACCTCCATGTTTTCACAAGGACCATGTGTCTGTGTGAGACACCTGTGGGGTTTTTGCGTGATACAAACTGAGTCAAGTCCATTTTTTTCCGGCAACACGGAGCAAATATGGACAGCACATGGATGGTATCTGTATCACATTCATGTACACATACTGGGAAAAAAACAGATGATGCCGAAATTAATGGGAGTTTGAGTAATGCGGGCGTCACACGGTACGATCTATCGTTCGATCGCGCAAGCGATCGTACCCGCCCCCGTCGTTTGTGCGTCACGAGCAAATCGCTGCCCGTGTCACACAAAGTCATTAAACCGCCGTCACACGTACTTACCTGCTGAGCGACCTCATTGTGGGCGGCGAACATCCTCTACCTGAAGGGGGAGGGATGTTCGGCGTCACAGCGACGTCACACAGCGGCCAGCCAATAGAAGCGGAGGGGCGGAGATGAGCGGGACGTACACATCCCGCCCCCCTCCTTCATTCTGCATAGCCGGCGGGTGCTGCGGGACACAGGTAAGCTGTGTTCATCATTCCCGGGGTGTCACACGGAGCGATGTGTGCTACTCCGGGTAAAATGAACAACCAGCTGAAAGAAAAATAAACGATTTTTTAAAAATGAGCAACGAGTGACAGATAAATGATTTGCACACAATTTGCAAACATTTTGCGTTGCTCGTAGGTGTCACACGGGACGACGTCGCAAACTATGCCGGATGTGCGTCACAAAAACCGTGACCCCGACGATGCATCGCACGATAGATTGTTTCGTGTGATGCCCGCATAAAAGATGTGCAAAAATAGAAAACTAATAGATAGATAGATAGATACCTAGATAGAAACTGTAAAGAAAATAAGTATTTGATACACTGCCGATTTTGCAAGTTTTTCTCACCTACAAAGAATGGAGAGGTCTGTTATTTTTTATCCTAGGTACAGTTCAACTGTGACAGACAAAATAAAATAAAAAAATCCAGAAATTCAAATTGTATGATTTTTAAATAATTAATTTGCATTTTATGGTATGAAATAAGTATTTGATCTCCTACCAACCAGCAAAAATTCTGGCTCTCACAGACCTGCTATTTTTTCTTTTAGAAGCCCTTCTACTCTGCACTCATTACCTGAATTAATTGCACCTGTTTGAACTAGTTACCTGTATGAAAGGCACCTGTCCACACACTCAAACAAACACACGCCAACCTGTCCACCATGGTCAAGACCAAAGAGCTGTGTTAAGGTGTCAGGGACAAAATTGAAGACCTGCACAATGCCGGGATGAACTATAGAACAATAGGCAAGCAGCTTGCTGAGAGGCCAACAACTATTGGTTCAATTATTAGAAAATGGAAGAAACACAATATGACTGTCAATCTTACTTGTTCTGGGGCTTCATGCAAGATCTCACCTTGTTGAGTAAGCATAATTCTGAAGAAGGTCAGGAATTGGCCAAGAACTACATGGGAAGATCTAGTCAATGACCTGAAGAGAGCTTGGACCACAGTCTCAAAGATTACCATTAGGAACACACTAGCCATCATCGATTAAAATCCTGAAGGGCATACAAGGTTCCCCTGTTCATGCCAGCATATGTCCATGTTTGGAGGAAGAAGAAAGATGAGTACAACACCAAAAACAACATCCCAACCATGAAGCAGAGGGGTGGAAATATCATACTTTGGTGGTGCTTTTCTGCAAATAGGACAGGACAACTGCACTGTATTGAAGGGAGGATGGATTATGTATCGCAAGTGTAGCACCCAGGAGGCAGGGGTTATCAGGCACGGGGAATCTTGTACCTGAATTACTTGTCACCGGGCCCGTGTGGTGGTCTGTGATGTCGCGGTGGAGTGCCCGGCTTCGTCCCCCGATGTGTACACCAATAAAGATGGATGGTGATGGGGATTGTAGTAGGATGATTGTCGTGATGCCACCTGTGGTACATGGCCAGAGATTAGCCACCGCCGCTGTCGTTGTCCTCCGGGGCGGATGGTAGTAGCATCTAGAGATGGTATCGGTCCCCACAGGTGGAGCGGGCCCCGGGGAAAATGATGAGGGTGGTAGTAATAACGAAGGCCTTTAGCGCCGAAGCACGGGGCGGCGGCGCCAGTAATAGGAGTCCGAGTCGGTTGCTGTGGTTCCAGGTGTCTTTACTCACTCTTTATGCCACTCACCCAGGTAATACCAGTCACCCGCTGTGATGGGCCCCGTCGACCTCGGAGAAGTTGTAAGAAGTCACCAGTGTTTGAAAGAAGAAAGTCCTTTTTCAGTATTGCACTTCCAGCCGGGAGGTACCTGGACTGAGCGCTCCGCTCCAAGCTGCAGACCCCATGAAAAGAAGAGAAGAAAGTGGTGGTGGTGTCATGTCCCAGAACTGATGTCCCGGGTAGACTGACTAGTGATTCTGGGAGTTTGCTGCTATTTCTACCCCAAGTGGAATCTGCCTCCCAGGAGGCTGTTTTAGTGACCAGAACAGTCCCAAGCTTTATGTTGGAAAACCCCCTGCCTACCCTAGTCTAGCTCCCTAGTGAAAAGGCCGCCAAGCTTTATGTAAGATGTGAATGTGGAACACCGGTGATTAACCCCCTCCTTACCCGAGGTGAATAACGCACCTTAAATGAGGTGCAATACTCTGGGGCGACTGGAGCCTCAGGGGCGCCACACAAGATTTTAGCCAACAATCTCCGTCCCACAGTAAGAGCATTGAAGATCGGTCGTGGCTGAGTCTTCTAGCATTACAATAACCAAAACACAGCCAACTAAAGAGTGGCTCTGTACGAAGCATTACAAGGTCCTGGAGTGGCCTTGCCATTCTCCAGACCTGAAACCAATAGAAAATCTTTGTTGGGAGCTGAAACTCAATGTTCCCCAGTGACAGACCTGAAACATAAAAGATTTGGAGCAGATCTATATGGTGGACTGGGCCAATATCCCATCTGAAGTTTATTCAAACTTGGTCAAGAACTACAGGAAATGTCAGACTTTTGAAATTGCAAACAAAGGTTTCGGTACCAAATATTAAGTTTTGTTTTTCTATTGTAGTAAACACTAATTTAATGCAATAACATGGAAATAATTTTTATTTACAAATCATAAAATGTGATTTTCTGGATTTTTTCAATTTTGTCTGTCACCGTTGAAGTGTACCTACGATAATAACTACAAACCATTCTTTGTAGCTAGGAAAACGTTCTAAATCGGCAGTGTATCAAAGACTTATTTTCTCCACTGTAGATGGATAGATAGATAGATAGCTTGTACAGCTATTTAGCCAAATAAATATTTAAAGGGAAAAAATAATGTTGGCTCCCTCCATAATTTTCATAACCAGCACAGGTAAAGCAGCAGCTGCAGGCTGCAACCCTCAGTTGTCATCTTTACCTGGGCTGGTTATCAAAAATAGAGTTGATCCAATGCAGTTTTCTTTACATTTTTTAAATCATTTAAAAAAAACAGCATGGAGTCCCCCCATTCATTTTTCAGAACCAGACAAGGTACAGCAGACAGCTGGGGGCTGGTATTATCAGGATGAGAAGGCTCATGGTTATTTGGCCCTAAAAATAGCAGCCTACAGCAGCCCCAGGAGTGGTAAATCTATTAGGTGGTTTATGGGGTTGATGCCAGTTGTGAATTGACAGCTGGCATCAAGCCCTGGTGTTGTTAAAGGGTGGATATCTTTCAAAAAGAAGATGTAAATAGAAAAACCCCCACCCCAAAAAAAAATATTAAAAAAAACATTCCCCTACACTTAGCCCTCATTCACCAATTTATTAAAAAAAATTTAAAAGCCTTGAAGTTCCGACATAATCTAACGAATCCAAAGTAGTCCACAAACGCGAACATGAAAAAGATAAAAAGAGAGGATTAGTAAATAAATCCAAAGCAGATCTGCGTAGTCCCATGTAGGTCCCACGATGTTCTCCACCTCAGTGTTACAGCCTAAAGAGAATGTTCAGAGAACGATCCCTAGAGGCTGAGACAGCAGCTACTGCTTGCTCTCATGCTGCAATGTTTGAGAACCATTGGTGGTAGTGAACTGCGGTGACCGCATCACACAGAATGTAGCATGAAAACTGACTGGGGCTGTGACGAACAGTGATGTCATGAGATCACTGCAGTAATCTCATGACGTCACAGCTTGCCACACCCTCACATTATGTTTTGTTTGACCCTGTGGCAGTAAACTGCGGTAACCTCACGAGGTCACTGCAGTTCACTCTCACCAGCAGTTCTCACAGAGCACAGTGTGATAGTCAGCAGTGGCTGCTGTTCCAGCCTATGGGGTCCATTTTCCTAATTTTCTTTATATTGACACTGATTGACACTGAGTTTGGGAATATCATGGAACCTCCATGTGGCTTACTTCAGAATTTCAAGAATTTTTTTATTTTTTTTAATAAATGATTAAATGGAGGGACTGTGTCCTGTCTTTATTTCTTGAATTCTCTCTTTTTATGTCTTTCAGGTTTGCTTTAGGGAATGTCGTGGGACTTCCATGTGGATTACGGCGGAACAAAATCCTCAGTTCCTCAGAAAATCTCCTTTGTGTCATGATACACTTCCACAAACTTGTTTTATGAAGATCAGTTTTTGATAGATCCCTGTTCTTTAAATAAAACAGATAAACCATTCACACATGATTGTCTTTTCATTGATTAAGGGTATGTGCGCACTAGGCGTTTTTGCCGCGTTTTTAGCGGCGTTTTTTACCGCGTTTTTGTGCTGAAAACGCAGTGACATTGCTTCCCCAGCAATGTCAATGGGTTTTCATAAGTGCTGTCCGCACACTGCATTTTTTTTTAGCTGCGTTTTTGTGGTGACCACAAAAACGCAGCATGTCAATTATTTCTGTGTTTTCCACTGCGTTTTTCACTCATTGAATTCAATGAGATGTTAAAAACGCAATGAAAAACGCATATAGCCGCGTTTCTATGACTAAAAACGCAGCTATAAACGCAAGGGGTGGGTACTACAGTGACGTGTACAGGAAGAGGATTCCTTCTGTTGGTAAACACAGAAGCATGAATCCTCCCGGTACCGTCACCGCTGCGTCCACCTCCCGTCCTGTGCATGTCAGCTCCGTGCGGCGCCATGTCTGGGCGGGAGGTGGAGGCAGCGGCGAAAACCAAAGTGAACAGTAGAAAAAAAAAAATGTCATATATACTCACCTGTCTGCAGGGTCCCGGTGCCATGCCCGCTCCCAGCCCCTGTCCCGGTACCGCCGCTCTGGCTGTGTGCAGTCTCCTCGGGGCAGGACCTTGCTTGCAGGACCTGGCGGTGGATCACCTGATGCAGTCACCTGACGCATCAGCTGATCGTAGTCTCGCCGGCTTTTTCGCGCCCGGCCGGCTATCAGCTGATCCTGCCGTCAGGGGACTTCATCAGCTGATTACCGGCAGCTCCTGCAGCGATCGGACGGGATCAGACTCCTGTCTAATCGATCGCTGCAGGAGCTGCCGGTAATCAGCAAAGCACATAAGTGAGTATTATTTTTTTTTTTTTTTTTTTGCACTGATGCATCTGCTGATTGTATAATCGGCTTTTATACAATCAGCTGATGTGTGATGTGCTTCAGCCCCTAGAACCTGACACATCATCTGATCAGTATGCCTTCCAGCAAACCGATCAGATGATATTGGATCCGGATTGGACGGCGCGGGACCCTGACCCAGGATTACTGCGGAGGGGGGTTCTTTATTTCAATAAAGATGCAGTCACTAATTGTGTTGTGTTTTATTTCTAATAAAAATATTTTTCTGTGTGTTGTTGTTTTTTTTTTTTTATCATTACTAGAAATTCATGGTGGCCATGTCTAATATTGGCGTGACACCATGAATTTCGGGCTTAGGGCTAGCTGATAATATACAGCTAGCCCTAACTCCATTATTACCTAGCTAGCCACCCGGCTTCAGGGCAGCTGGAAGAGTTGGATACAGCGCCAGAAGATGGCGCTTCTATGAAAGCGCCATTTTCTGGGGTGGCTGCGGACTGCAATTCGCAGTGGGGGTGCCCAGAAATCTTGGGCACCCTGCACTGTGGATTCCAATCCCCAGCTGCCTAGTTGTACCCGGCTGGACTCAAAAATTAGGCGAAGCCCACGTCATTTTTTTTTTTTAATTATTTCATGAAATTCATGAAATTCATGATTGTTGTACGTATACCCTCTTTCACTTGTAAAGCGCCATGGAATAAATGGCGCTATAATAATAAATAATAATAATAATAATAATATTCGTTAAAGACTTAAGGCCCCATCACACGCAGCGCCGTATCTAACGATATATCGCCGGGGTCACAGACTCCGTGACGAACATCCGGCATCGTTAGTGACGTTGTTGCGTGTGACAGCAACGAGCGAGTGTTAATGATGGAAAATACTCACCTTATCGTCCATCGTATTCATACCCTTTGAACATTTCTACATTTTTTCACGTTACACCCAAAAATGTAAATGTGTTTTATAGGGATTTTATGTGATATACTAACACTAAGTAGCAAGTATTTGTGACATATAAAGGAAATGATGCATGTTTTTCTAAATATTTTAAAAATATAAATTTGAAAACTGTGTGAGTCAATAAATTGTTGGACCACGTTTTACTGCAATTACTGTTTTATGGGTTTTTTTTTAGTATGTTTTACCAGTTTTGCACATCTACAGGCTGAAATTTTTGCTCATTCTTCTTTGAAAAATAGCTCTAGCTCAGAAAATTTGCATGAAGAGTGTCTATAATAAGCTATTTTCAAGTCTTACCACATATTCTCAATGGAATTTATGTCTGTACTTTGGCTGGGCCACATGAATATGCTTTGAGCTAAACAATTCCATTGTAGCTCTAGCAGTATCTTAAGGATTGTTGTCTTGCTAGAAGGTGAACCTGCACTCCAGAGCTGAAGAAAAAGACATGGAACGCACATCCAAAAATCATAATTTTATCTAGTGTCGATATGCAAACATGATACAACTGAACATGAGGTTCTTACCGTATTTTTCGGACTATAAGACACACCTGACCATAAGACGCACCCTGGTTTTAGAGGAGGAAAATAGGAAAATAAAATTTTAACCAAAAAATGTGGTCATGACACACTGTTATGGGGCAAGGATCTGCTGCTGACACTGTTATGGGGGTAATGTCCCCAAATGCTCTGCTAAGGTACAACATTCTGGTAACGATCCTCCTGCCTTGTATATGATCCTGCTCATATACCCCCATCCATCCTGCTCATATACCCCCATCCATCCTGCTCATATACCCCCATCCATCCTGCTCATATACCCCTATCCTGCTCATATACCCCCATCCATCCTGCTCAATACCCCCATCCATCCTGCTCATATACCCCCATCCGTCCTGCTCATATACCCCCATCCATCCTGCTCATATACCCCCATCCTGCTATATACCCCCCATCCTGCTCATATACCCCCATCCATCCTGCTCATATACCCCCATCCATCCTGCTCATATACCCCTATCCTGCTCATATACCCCCATCCATCCTGCTCAATACCCCCATCCATCCTGCTCATATACCCCCATCCGTCCTGCTCATATACCCCCATCCATCCTGCTCATATACCCCCATCCTGCTATATACCCCCCATCCTGCTCATATACCCCATCCTGTTCATATACCCCCATCCTGCTCATAATATACCCCCATCCTGCTCATAATATACCCCATCCTGGTATATGGCCTGTATCCTATGGCACAGAAAAAAAAATAAACGTTTATACTCACCATTCCTCACTCCCTGCAGCACCGATCATCTTCCTCTCTGTATCAGCTGCAGCGCCGTAGAGTGGAGCCATCACCGTTGTCTGCAGCATCGCAATGTCTTCCTGTCTTCCTGTCTGTGCCGGTCAGCTGATCTGTGTAGAGAGCGGTGAGCACAGCGATGACGTCTTCGCTGTGCACGCCGCTAGTGTCCACACAGATCAGCTGACCGGCACAGATAGGAAGACATCGCGATGCTGCAGACAACAGTGATGGCTCCACTCAGCGGCGCTGCAGCTGAGACAGAGAGGAAGATGATCGGTGCTGCAGGGGGACGGCTCTACACACGGTGACGGGTGAGTACACTGATTCACTGCACCCAGCGCTGATAATGATGCACGGGGAGCAGTGAATACAGCCGCACATGATCACTCCAGGCTGTAGTTGCCAGGGGTGATCATGCGGGCAGGCTGTTTAATATGCGTGCATTCCCCGCCCATCCCCCCCGGCCACCTGTCAGCGCTGGATTCAGCGCTGAGAGATGGCCGGGAGGATGGGCGTTCATATGAAATGAGAGGGCCCACGTGATCACAGCAGGCTGCTACAGCCTGCTCATGCCCCCGATGACCCGCTCCACCGCAGCCTCATTCAGACCATAAGACGCACCCCCCACTTTACCCCAACATTTGGGGGAAAAAAAGTGCGTCTTATGGTCCGAAAATTACGGTAGTTTAACATTCTGATCAAACTGTATAAAGCGCATTGCCACATCACGACGAACCTCTGAGAGGGTTGCTTAATTATTTAAGCCTTGAAGGAGTAGCACTGTGCGCCAACCACTGCCGCAGCAACAATGCACCAGCAGGACAGGAAATTATCTCTTCACAGCAAGTAGAGATGAAGGGTGGACCAGATAATTTGGAAAAATAGTGGATGGGGATAAGTGAGATGAAAATTGGTTCTTTAGTATTTTTTTATCCTATTATAAACTTTTTTTTATAAAATCTTTTCTCTGCCTGACGACACCCTTAACTACTTTTGGATTGCCCACATACTATAAATCTCTCGGCAATCCACTCGTTACACTGTACTGCCACAATAAAATGTCACTTGTACAAGGTTGTGCTTGCAGCTGTGAGGATGGGGAGCTTCTTGTAACCCGATGTGTACCATGGTTACAAAGCACAGCGTCGTTACACGGGTCGCTGGTGGCTGATCTCTGATCGCTGTGGAGATCTGCCTGTTTGACAGCTCACCAGCGACCATGTAGCGACGCTCCAGCGATCCCTGCAAGGTCAGATCGCTGGTGGGATCACTGGAGCATTACTTAGTGTGACGGTACCTTTAGACACATCCAGACTCCCCACAGAGAAGGCAGACATGGTTTATCACCATGTTTACATTCTCCATCACTGAATCAGTGTTTATGTGTACAGAGTAGGAAACACTGACAGTGCTCTCTCTTCTGGACCCAGCAGCCCTGAGATCACTTGGTGTAGGGAAGGAGCAGGAGCTGCTGGGTGCTAGGAGAACCAGTAATAAATCAGCAAGAAACAATTACAATAATAAAAAGTCCCCTCCCCCAGGTCTTTTAACCTTATGTAGGATACATTGTGTAAAATAAATGAAAAAAACCACAAAAGAATACAGAAAAAAAGATAAATATATATAAAAAAGACACTGCCAGCCTGACTCACTATTCCTAATGCAACCTTCACTGAAAAAATATGTCCAATTAAAAAAAAAATAATTTCTACAAATAGGGGAATGCAATTTAAAATTATTTTAGGGGTCCTTTGTAGTCGCAATTTAAAAAAAAAAAAAAGAAAGTGAATGGTTAAAGTCATGAACTGGTTAATAATAAATATTATTTTACTGATATTTTGTAAAAATAATAACTATATCTTTATATTTCTGGTTGATGATTCTTAAGCTCGTTTTTGCTTCAGGCAATAGGTTCGCTCCAAAATTGCTTCTGATAGCTAACAATAAACGTGCAGACGGCAGTCTACTATATGCCGGGTATATAGCATCACAGCAGTATTGTGTTTTTGTTTGCCTTCGTAGGTATCCCTGATGTGATAATACAATGTATTTTAGCACCTTAAAATTAACTGGTCTTTTATCCCTAAGAGCCACTACTAAAACACACTTTGTACATGATCTGCTTTGGTCTTTTAAGCACTTCAGATGTCAAATATGACAGCAGTGAAAATAGAACTCGGCTGGAGTGTGGGATTTAAATCAAATAATAAACTGTGAACAAAAGAATCTTTCAAAACAAAACCATAGGAACATATGAATGAGTACATTCTGAATAGAATATATCGGTACAGTATATAATAATTGGTGTAAATTCAGTATAGGCTTAGCAAAAGAAAAGTAACCCCTGAGAAGCCATTCCATGTTTTAAGTTCTTTTTTTAAGAACTAAGCATGACAAAATAAGAGAGGATTTTGGTTGTTTCCTGCCTATTGCCCAACATATCACCTTTTCCCTTTGGTATATGCAAATTAACACATAACTACCATGACTTGGGTATAATGGCCACAGCAGCCTTTTATTAAATATTTCACACAAACTTGGGGCACCCACATCAATGGTGAAACACCACAATATAAACAATGTAAATATAAAATGGCGGTAAACAGTTAATAGATCTAGTCCAGAGGCAAACCCCACACCTTACAGATGTCCCTGGTCGCACCACCCCAACCCAAGGGAAAAAATATTAATATCCCATAAATAATACCTCTTACCTTTGCAGGACCAACACTCAGTAATTACATTGCTGTACCAGAACCCACTATTCCCCAATAGTGCATTTCCATCAAAGGACATGACCAAGTTACCAGCCTCTGAACCAGACCTATCTCCCCATTACAAGCCTGACCACATGACCCTGTACGCCGCCTGAACCCGCCATACCTCCAAGACTTGCTTAATATGATCCATCAAACGTATCATTGACAAATTGTTGCCAACGGCACAAGATGAACACCAGCAAACTGTAAATAATCCCTCAAAGGCATTTCCAATTCCTTATGACGCACCACTATACTGCTATTCATGGCAACAAAACAGCAATTACATTATTCACTTTAATCCTTCTTTTTGTTCAGTTTTTCCAATGACCGCTGTAATGCCATACCAACTATGCCAGATTTTTGGACCATATAACAATAATCCCTGAGTAAACCACAATCACAGTAAATTTAATATTCTGAGTTCGGCCCCCAAAACCCAAACTTGACACCACCTTTGCAGCTCCAATACAGAGTGTCACCAAAGTCTTATTCCTATGGCTTCTTGACCATCCACAACAAATTATCACCATTACAGCAATAAACTCCTTTCTATAAAGTGAATAACAATCCCGGTATGACAAAAATGAACCCGGATAACTACTCTTTACCCATAACACTGTAGTAGGGCGATCATCATACCCTGGTATGGCATATAACACCACCAATTTACCCCCCCCTCCAATCTGGACCATTTTTGAATGCTGCAACAACATTCCAATCTGTACTCCATCCAACTAACATAATTAAACACAAGCCACCTTTTTTCGGTTTTGAAGGAGTAACCAATTTACTAATACAAAAAGCACCGTAAAGTGCTAAACAGAAGCGTCTGAAGGATGCTTTACACGCAGCGACATTACTAGCGATGTTGCTAGCGATACCACCCGCCCACATCGTTCGTGCGTCACTGGCAAATCGCTGCTCGTGGTGAACAATATCACCGGTACGCGTCACTCCAACTTACCTTCCTAATGATGTTACTGTGGACGCCGAACAAACTCTTTTTTAAGGGGGCGGTTTGTGCGGCGTCACAGCAACGTCACACAGCGGGCCACCAATAGAAGCGGAGGGGCAGAGAGCAACCACATTAATGTCCCTCCCACCTCGTTGCCGGAGGACGCAGGTACGCTGTTGTTCATCGTTCCCGGGGTGTCACACGTAGCGATTTGTGCTGCCTCAGGAATGATGAACATCCTGCGTAACAAACAAGCAATGATTTTTGGGAATCAAACGACGTGTCAACAACCAACGATTTTGGGCACTTTTCGGATCGTTAGTGGTTGCTGGTGTCACACTCAACGACGTCTCTAACGACGCCGGATGTGCGTCACGAATTCCGTGACCCCAGAGATATCTCGTTAGCGATGTCACTGCGTGTAACGGGGCCTTAAAACCAACAGTGTCCTAAGTCCTTTTAATTTTAACCTCCCATACCTAACTATATAGGCACCAACTAGCTTCTCTCACGCCCCGGGGCAGCCGAGCTGCTCGGATCTAGGCGGTCCGTGGATCGAGGGGTCCCGGACCCAGGGGCACCGTCGAACAGTTTTAAATGAAAAGAAAACTAAAAATAAAGTCCGACTACGCCACTCGCGGTTCGCGGCCAGGGATAGTAGGGCCACCGCTGCGGGTTCCCACTGGGGATGATGGATGGGGGCAGCATGGATGGTGGAACCCTCCGCGAGCAGGGCTTTTCCCCAGGGGTTGGTGAAGGGTTAACGTGGAGGCGCAGTGCAATGAAGCAGTCTAGACAGAGAGTGCAGTTTGATTGTCTTTACTTACTGGCTTCACGCCCTGTGGACGTACTGGATCCCAGGTGTGCCTGTGTCCCTGATGACTTTGCCAGCCAACCTGGTGCTACTCTCCACCTTTGCACTCTGGTGTATTTGCTCCCTGGCGTGGAGCACGTGGAGGTCCTCCTGATGTCTGGGTCCTGCCGCAGGCAGCTTGGACTATTTAAGGGAATTTCTACCGATCCCCTCTTTGCTGCTGATGCCTCGGACGTTAGTGGTGGCAGATGAGTCCTGGAAATCCACCTGCCTGGCAGAGTTAACAGATGGCTTGAAGTCCTGGTCTGTTCTGGGATCTGCAATCCGTGCGTGCAAAGTACTATGAGCCCTGGATGTCCACCCCACAGGATCTCTCTGTCCGTGAGGTTGCTCTCACGCTCTCCAGCTACTTTTCTCATCTGAGTGGCTGATCTTTCTACTCAGGACTTTGCGGATTCTTTGCTACTTTCCTTGTGTCTCAAGAGTCTGTGGTCTGTCTTGACGCCTTTCCTTTTACTCCTCTCCTCAACTCACAACTCCTTCCTCTTTCACTTCATTTCTCCAACTGACTAGCCACACTCCCCAGGTCACTTTCTGCTCCCCTAGGCCTAGTTTCTTACTCCCCAGTTGGCTGCCTGTTATCTCACAGTGCCTAGCCCTGTCATCTGGCTAAGTGAGTCTCCCAGCCGCTACAGCGAGTGTAAATGTCCTGGTGTGCTAGTGTGTGTGTAGTGACTGGCACAGTCATGTAGGACCCGAGCTGTTACCTTGTTGTTACCATGTTTTTGTGACACCTGGTTACCACAGGGGAGTCACAATTCAGTCACTGATTGCCTAATTAGGCCTGGCTTCCACTTGCGTTTAATACACAGGAGCGAAATCCGATAAAACATTGGATTGCTCTCACAGCAAAGTTAAACAATTTGACAGTGTTCATCTACATTTTTATTCTCACACTGAATCGACATGAGAAAAATTGCAGAATGCTGCATTTGGCAGCGTATATTGGATCAAACACACTTATACAATTCCATGGGTGTAAAACAACGGACTGCACTTACATGACATCCGAGTACAGTGTGATATACGCTAAAACAGCCAATGGAGAAGACGGAGAGGTTAATCTCTACCTCTTCTCCATATCTGTGATCTGACTCTTGCATGCAAGAGAATCAGGTGGCTCTTACACGACACTCAGCTCAAGCTTGCAGCAGAGCGTGAGCCAATTGTCATTAGCACATCACAATTGATGCTCTCGCAGAGCGAGGCCTTACAGGGATGCAATCACCAGGATTTTCGTATATAACCTTAAGCCAGTGCTATACTGGCACTATCAGACTGATTCTCTACATACCTTTAGTGGTCAGCTCGGATGTATAGGGTTTGAAATCCAAGAAAGTACAATTTATAAAATCATCAGCTTTTTGAGTAACAGCAGCTGAGGATCAGATAATAGCTGGGGGGGTATTCATAGTTAACCCCTCCCCCTGTTGGAATAAGCATAAGTATTATATAGGCAATTTAATTTTTGACTTGCAGGACCTGTGCTGAGGTCATACCCATGTGACCAGAAGGGGCAGGGCCTCAGCCAACAAAGCTGATACCAGGAAGCAACATTTTTCTGTTGGCTGAGTCCCCGTCCCTTCTGGTCACATGGGTATGACCTCAGCACAGGTCCTGCAAGTCAAAAATTAAATCAATGGTATAATACTTATGCTAATTCTAACAAGGGGAGGAGATAACTATGAATACCCCCCCAGCTATTATTTGTTCCTCAGCTGCTGTCACTCAAGAGGCTGATGATTTTATAAACTTAACTTTCTTGGATTTTAAAACCTAAACATCAGAGCTGACCCCTAAAGGTATGTAGAGAATCAGCCTGATAGTGCTATTACAGCACTGGCTTTAGGTTATATACAAAAATCCTGATGATTGGTTAGCTTTAAGCTGATAGCTAAATCATTATAAGGCTCAAGATTAGAGATGAGCGATGATCAAGGTTCGAGGTTCGCCAATTTCATGTTCGAGTGATTTTGGGGGGGGGGGGGGTCGAGACATTCGACGAACTCAAGCTTTCTGCTAAAAGTTCGAGTTACGTTCGAGAACGGTTCGAGCACCAAAAGTGTGGCTTTTCACAGTAAGGCTATGTTCACACGTTGCTGTCTCTGCATGTGTCCTGCATCTCCAGCACAATCCCTCTCTCTTTCCTACTCACCGATCACAGTCGTCTCACTGCACGGCTGTCACAAATCTCCAGCGGCATTTCCGCTTTTGAAAACGGCTGCCGCTTCATTATTCAATTAGTTATTCCGTGCTTTCCCCGCCCACTGGCGCCCATGATTGGTTGCAGCCAGACACGCCCTCACGATGAGTGACAGCTGTCTCACTGCAACCAATCACAGCCGCCGGCGGGCGGCTCTATATCATTCAGTAAAATAAATAAATATATAATAAAAAAAAATGCGGTTCCCCCCATATTTGATACCAGCCAGGATGAAGCCGCACGGCTGGAGGCTGGTATTGTCAGGATGGGGAGCGCCACGGTATGGGGAGCCCATCAACCTAACAATATCACCCAGCAGCCACCCGGAATTGCTGCATCCATTAGATGTGACAGTCCTGGGACTCTATCCCGCTTATCCCGAATTGCCCTGTTGCGGTACCAATCGGGGTACTAACGGGGTTAATCATGCCAGGCTTAACCATGCCCCGAGATACCTTCCATGATCAACCTAAAAATGAAAGTAAAGAAACACACACAGCGAAGCGAAAAATCCTTTATTTGGAATAAAAGACACAAAAACCCCTCATTTACTTCTTTATTAATCCCAAAACAACAATCCAGGTCCGAAGTAATCCACACGACACTGTCAGCTCTGCTACATGAAGATGACAAGGAGCAATTTGTGTCCTCTCCACAGCGCCATTTTCTGGGGCGGCTGTGGACTGCAATTTGCAGCAGAGGGACCCAGGAAGCTCGGGCTAACCTGTGCTGCGGATTCAAATCCCCAGCTGCCTAGTTGTACCTGGCTGGACACAAAAATGGGGCGAAGCTCATGTCGATTTTTTTTTTAATTATTTCATGAAATTCATGAACTAATTAAAAAAAGGGCTTCCCTATTTTTTTAGCTCCCAGTTGGATACAGCGCCAGAACATGGCACTTCTATGAAATCGCACTTTTCTGGGGCGGCGGCAGACTTAAATTCTCAGCAGGGGTGCCCAGGAAGCTTGGGCATCCTGAGCTGCGGATTCCAATCCCCAGCTGCCTAGTTGTACTTGGCCGGACACAAAAATTGGGTGAAGCCCACGTCATTTTTTTTTAAAAATTATTTCATGAAATTCATGAAATAATTAAAAAAAAAAAGGGCTTCCCTATATTTTTGGTTCCGAGACGGGTACAAATAGGCAGCTGGGGGTTGGAGGCAGCCCATAGCTGCCTGCTGTACCTAGTTAGCATACAAAAACATGGCGAAGCCCACGTACATTTTTTGGGGGGGCAAAAAGCTCCTGCATACAGTCCTGGATGAAGTATGCTGAGCCTTGTAGTCCTGCAGCTGCTGTCTGTCTGTATGGAGGAGAGCAGACAGCAGCTGCAGAACTACAAGACTCAGCATACTCCATCCAGGACTGTATGCAGGAGTTTTTTGCCCACCAAAAAAATGACGTGGGCTTCGCCATATTTTTGTATGCTAGCCAGGTACAGCAGGCAGGTACAGCTGTCCCAACCCCCAGCTGCCTATTTGCACCCGGCTCGGAACCAAAAATATAGGGAAACCCTTTTTTTTTTTTAATTATTTCATGAATTTCATGAAATAATTTTAAAAAAAAAATGATGTGGGCTTCGCCCAATTTTTGTGTCCAGCCAGGTACAACTAGGCAGCTTGGGATTGGAATCCGCAGCTCAGGATGCCCAAGCTTCCTGGGCACCCCTGCTGCGAATTTCAGTCTGCCGCCGCCCCAGAAAAGTGCGATTTCATAGAAGTGCCATGTTCTGGCGCTGTATCCAACTGGGAGCTAAAAAAATAGGGAAGCCCTTTTTTTAATTAGTTCATGAATTTCATGAAATAATTAAAAAAAAAATCGACATGAGCTTCGCCCCATTTTTGTGTCCAGCCAGGTACAACTAGGCAGCTGGGGATTTGAATCCGCAGCACAGGTTAGCCCGAGCTTCCTGGGTCCCTCTGCTGCAAATTGCAGTCCACAGGCGCCCCAGAAAATGGCGCTTTCATAGAAGCGCCATCATCTGGCGCTGTATCCAACTCTTCCAGCTGCCCTGAAGCCGGGTGGCTCGCTGGGTAATAATGAGTTAATTCTAGCTTTATTTTACTAGCTAGTATTAAGCTAGAGATTCTTAATGTCAGGCAAGTTTGACCCGGCCATTAAGAATCTCCAATAAAGGGTTAGCAAAAAAGACACCCCACAGAGAAAAAAAACCTTAATAGAAATAAATACACAGACACACTTAGAGACTCCATGTTTATTACTCCCTGTCAGCCCTCCACAATCCATGGTCTTCTGTCTTCTTTCTCCTTCAACCCATGCAGCTCTGCTACATCAAGCAGCACTGCATGGGAGGAAGACACTGCTGCTCCCCGTGCAGTCTAATCACTCAGTGAGAGTGAGCAGAACCTGCGTGCTATAAGTGGTGACGTCACCACTGAAAGGCGAGTTATCATAGCAATGGTGATCAGAACACGTGACTCCCGGTGCCACTATTTACCAGCTGTGACAGCTAGTCCCTGCATGTGGGCTGACTCTGTAAAGAGCGCACGCATGCAGGAACGGGGAGTCGACCATGTGTCAGAGCATTTTGCCGGTACACGGACATGCTGGAACGATCACCGCATACTGGAGAGATGCACTGACAGGACCTAGCATAACGTCATAGCCATGTGACCAGTCTGTAACCAATGAGATAATAGACACGTGACTGGTCACATGCTATTTTGACGTCACAATAGGTCCTATCATCAGTGCTGGTTACCGGGAGGATGCAGCGATTATCGGAAGGAAAAGGGGTGGGAGACAGAGTGCAGGACGCGTCGCGGGGACCTATAAGTGTTCTGGCAATGTTTATTAACTGTATGTGTACATGTATAATGTGTTTTTATGTGTTTGTGTTTGCCTCCCATTGTTTTCAATGGGGTTCGAGAGGTTCGTAGAACGGTTTGTCGAACCGAACTCGAACGGAGCCTCCGTTCGACGAACTGAACCGAACTCGAGCCTTCAGAGGCTCGCTCATCTCTACTCAAGATACAGTATATATATATATATATATATATATATAGCAATATACAGTATATACTATATGCATCTAGTGTGGGTCTGTATGTATAGTAAAGTGCTGTTTATACATTATATACAACAGGCAGCCTGGGTCCTCTATATTATATATATGCAGTGGGCAGCCTAGGTCACATATATGATACATATGCAGCCTGCAACTTGGGTCATCTATGCTGTATATATTCACAACCAGCAGCCTGGGTCCCCTATATTACATATAACCAGCCAGCAGTCTGAGTCAGCTTTATATTATACATAAATGCAGCCTACAGCCTGAGTCTTCTATATTATACATACATGTAGCTTTAGTCCCCTATATTCTATGTAGGAAATCAGCAGCCTCGGTCACCTATATTATATAATTGCCACTTGCAGTCTGGGTCCCCTATATTATGTATGCATGCAGCCAGCCTGGGTCCACTATATGATATATATGTATCCAGCAGCTCAATAGGGTTTAGGTCTGGAGACATGTTTGGCCAGTCTAGCACCTATACCCTCAGTTTCTTTAGCAAGGCAGTGGTCATTTTGGGGGTATGTTTGGGGTCATCATGGTTGGTATACTAACCTGTGGCCCAATTTCCAAAGGGAAGAGATCATGCTGGGATTCATGGTTCCCTCAATGAGCTGTAGCTCACTGCAGCCAGCAGCATTCATGCAGCCCCAAACCATGACACTCCCACCACCATGTTCAACTGTAGGCAATACACATTTATCTTTTGACTCCTCATCAGGTTGCTGCCACATACTCTTGACACAATCAGAGCCAAATAAGTTTTTGTTGGTCTCATTAGACCACAAGACATGGATGCAGTATTCCATGTCCTTAGTCTGCTTGTCTTCAGCAAGCTGTTTGCTAGCTCTCTTGTGCATTATCTTTAGAAGAGACTTCCTTCTGGGAAACCAGCCATGCAGCGCATATTACTGCAATGTGTGGCATGTAGTCTGAGCACTGACAGGCTGACTCTCCACCCCTGTAACTATTGCAGCAATGCTGGCAGCACTCACACATATATTTTGAAAAGACAACCTCTGGATATAATGCTGAGCATGTGCACTCAACTTCTTTGGTTGACCATGTCGAGGGCTGTTCTGAGAGGAACCTGTCTTGTTAAACTGCTGTATGGTCTTGGCCAACCTGCTGCAGCTCGGTTTCAGGGTATTGGCAATCTTCTAATAGCCTAGGCCATCTTTTTGTTGAGCAACAATTATGCAAAAGACCTTGTGAAGATACTGGTGGAAGATGGTAAGACTTGGTCAGATGCAGTAAGTTTCCACAATCAGTGATGGTTTGGAGAGCCATGTAATCTGCTGGTGTAGGTCAACTGTGTTTTATCAAGAACAAAGTCAGCGCAGTCGTCTACCAGGAAATTTTAGAGCACGTCATGCTTCCGTCTGCCGACAAGCTTTTTGGAGATGGAAATTTCATTTTCCAGCAGGACTTGGCACCTGTCCACACTGCCAAAAGTACCAATACCTGGTTTAATAACCAAAGTATCACTGTGTTTGATTGACCAGCAAACTCACCTGACCTAAACCCCATAGAGAATATATGAGGTATTGTCAAGAGGAAGCCAGACCCAACAATGCAGGCAAGCTGAAGACTGCTATCAAAGCAGCCTGGGCTTCCATAACACCTAAGCAGTGCCTCAAGCTGATCGCTTCCATGTCGTGCCACATTGATGCAGTAATTCATGTAAAAGGAGCCCTGACCAAGTATTGAGTGCATTTACTGTACATACTTTTCAGTAGGCCAACATTTCTGAATTTAACCTCTTAATGACTGTAGGCAGTAAAATTACGTCCTAACGCACCATAGCATAGTCCCCGCCGGCTGCTACTTACAGCAAGCGGGGATTCGTGAACATGTCAGCTCATTTGTACAGCTGACATGTGTGCCTCGCAGGCATGAGTAGATCCACTCTAATCCATGCCACGATTCACTCCAGGCAAACCATGCCTGTTAACCCCTTAAATGGCATTGTCAAAATGTGACAGCGCCATTTAAATGGCGATCGCGGTAAGTCTTTGCTCACCTGGCTCCATCGGCGGCGCAGTGCCGGAATCACTGTGAGCTGATGGTTGTCATAGTAGCACAGGGTCATGTGATGACTCCTGTAGCTCACATGGGTCACTTCCTGTTTCACCCGGCCGACTGCAGCCAGTGACAAGAGGTGAGTTTATCTACTGATCACAGCTGTGTAGCTGTGATAAAAAGAAATGCACAAGCAATCAGACTGCCTAGTAAGTGATCTGACTGACTAGTAAAACAAAAAAGTAAAAAAAAAAAGGTTTAAGAGATTTAAAAAAAACTTAAAAGTTCAAATCACCCCCTATTCGCGCCCATTGAAAATGAAAAGATTAAAAAAATACCCATATTTGGTATCGCCACGTTCAGAAATGCCTGATCTATCAAAATATAAAATCAATCAATTTGATCGGTAAACGGTGTAGCGGCAAAAAATATTCCAAACGCCAAAATTACATTTTTTGGTCACCACACATTTTGCGCAAAATGAAATAACAAGTAATCAAAACGTAGCATCTGTGCAAAAATTGTAGCATTAAAACTTTCAGCTTGAGACGCAAAAAATAAGACATCAATGAGCCATAGACCCTGAAAAATGAGAACACTATGGGTCATGGAAAATAGCACAAAAAGTGCTCCACTATTTTTGGACAAACATCTGAATGTTTTTAACCCCTTATATGAAAGAGTAAACCTATACAACCAACCTGAGGCATCACATCGACACATCAGCTTTACTCACACTTTTTTTGCAATTTTTCCGCACTTGAAACTTTTTTGCCGGTTTCCAGTACACTATATGCTAAAATGTATGGTTTAATTTGAAAGTACAATTCATCCTGCAAAAAAACAAGCCCTCATGTGGCAAGATTGACAAAAAAAGTTCCGACTCTCGGCAGAAGGGAAGCAAAAAAACGAAAAACTAAAAATCGCCAGGTGGGAAAGGATTTAAATAATTTTTTCAGTTGGTCTTATATAACATTCTAATTTTCTGAGATAATGACTTTTGGGTTTTCATTGGCTGTAAGCCATAATCATCAAGACTAACAGAAATAAACACTTGAAATAGATCACTCTGTTTGTAATGAATACATTAACTTTTTGATGATATTCTAATTTATTGAGATGCACTTATAAGGCAGATCATTTCCTAACCAGGCTCTAAGGGCACATAGCTTAAAAATAAATTACTAAAACTCATAAGGTTTCTCAAAACAAACCTGGCCGTGAACAGTCAGAATATATTTCCACTTCTTTTCATCCTTGCAGTTCATCATCATGACATTCAACTACCTGTCTTAGAAATAACATTCAGGTTTCAATATCAGCTTCCATAAGCCATCAAAAATCTATTGAGTATGATAAGCAGGTTTGGTCAGTGCAAAAGCAAATAGCAAATATGATTAAAAAAACATCAATGAAAGCTCATATTTCTTCCGTTTATGCCTTACTCTGCTTAATACATCAACATTAGAAAAACACACTCTTGGCTACTTGGCTGTAAGCAGTTATTAGAGGTTAACCAATGAAATATGGGACTATTGAAAACTGTATGCAGTTGTGCAATATATAGATTATTAATTTAAGCATTAAAGTTAGTGATGTGGCGCCCCTGACCTGGTCAGGCACCACAGAGTATTGCACCCATGCGGGAGCAATGCTTCCAGGTAATCTCCAAAGGCCAGGATGAGGTGCACACACAAACATATAGTGATCAGGCCTCCCACATTACCAGAGGGGACCCTTGAGTAGCCAGAAGGAGTTAACTTTCAATTCCCAGCTGGGGGTGTGTTCAGGGGCTGGTTGCTAGGAAGCAGGGCAGAGAGAGAGAGGAAGGGGAGTCTGGAGGAAGAAGTTGAAGTGTGAGGAAGCAGGGCAGAGGAGCTCTAGAGTGTGAGACAGGTCCTGAGGAGTGCAGTAGCTGAAAGCGGGGGAGAAAGGAGTACCGTGGGTCGGCCTGAAAACCATCCAGAGAGAGAAGGGTGGCTGAGTACGGAGATCCCGGTATCCGAGCACACAAGGGGAACTAGATCCCCAGTACAGGCAGCAGATCATCCAGAGCTGCTTAACCTACAGGTGGGGGTACTTCATGCCCTCACCACAACTACACAGCGCTTGAGCCAAGCAGCAATCTCCGGGCCCATAAGGGGACAGGGCCAGAAGCCATCCCACCAAGGCCACGCTGCCGGCAGACGAGCCAGAGAGAGGGGAGCAGGGTGGTAACAGCTTCCCTGGAGGGGTCCTACCACGCTTCAAGCAAAGGATCCTCCTAAAACAGAAAGAGTGCAAGGAAGGCGAGTGGACAGCTACCCTCAGAACGGCCTCCTGGAATTCCTGGTTCCACCTGGTTATCACAGTGTCGCCCGGGCATCTCACCGTGACCTCCAAACAGTGAGTAAACACGTTGAAAGACTTCTTGGACTGTGTTTGAGTCATTCTGCGACCTGTGGTCCCACACACATACACCGGGGCCTGGGGCTTGCCTCACTCTCAGGGGGCTAATATACTGACTGCACCCACCATCAGCCCCAGGCATCCCTTAATCTGCAGTGGCGGTCCCCGCTGACCGCAATACTGAGAGTGGCGTCACGACAATCCTAAAAGAAGGTTCCCTACCTGTGACCAGACTGTTCCATCCACGTGGAGTCCCTGAAGGTACTGCACCGACACATACTAGCGGGGCTTCACAGTGACACATACTAACATGAACACCAAAAGTGTTGCCAGGGCCAAATATCCGGGGCTCCTGCTCCCTGCCCTAGACTTCTTGCCTGGGGATCTCTGGTAGGCACTAGTGATGAGCAAGCACACTCGGCACTGCTCAATACTCGATTGAGCATAGGGGCGCTCGGACACGCTTGTTAATACGAGTATCTTGGGTGCTGTTAGGCTGATTATGCTGTCATCACTGATCACCATCTTGGTGGAGTCCTTATAGTTTTGGAGAACCTCACAGATGTCAGACATCCATGCCCACTCGGCAGTTGTTATGTGTGGAGTGTGACTGGAAGTCCAATAGGCATGCTGCAGTTGGTAACCAACTACTGCCCTCTGCTGCTCACTAAGCTTTGCCAACATGTGTAATGTTGAGTTCCATCCCAGGTCGCAAAACTTTCGATGAGGTGGCAATTGAAAGCACTGCCGCAGCACTGCCATACCAACAGCAGCAGTAGGTAACTTTCTGAAATGGGCGCAGACATGGCGTACCTTGACAAGTAGCTCTGGCAAGTCTGGGTATGTTTTCAGAAACCACTGTTCAACTACATTAAGCATGTGGGCCAGACACGGAACATATTCCACTTGCCAAGCTTCAGAGCAGCCACAAGGTTACGCCCATTACCGCACACAACCAGGCCAAAAATTGGTCTGGTCTGTTAGGCCTTTCAACAGCTCTGCTGTGGCATGTTGTTTACCCCCTAAAGAGATAAGTTTCAGCAGAGCGTGTTGCTACTTCACCGAGGCAGTACTTCAAGATTGGATATGATGGGTGAATAATTCAGCTGAGGATGAAGAGCAGGAGGAGGAGGGGGTGCAGAAACTGGGATGCAGAGAGGAAGAAACCCTGATGGAACTTGGGCCTGCTATTCAATGATTGGAAACACATGTGTGACTCTGTCCTGGCCTCTTCCAGGTTCACCCAGTGTGCCGTCAGGGAAATGTACTGTCTCTGTCCTCAAGCACTTCTCCACATGTGAGTGGTTAAGCCGACCTTTCTAGTAACTGCATTGGTCAGGGCACAGGTGATGTTATTGGACCGTTGCTTGTGGAAGGCAGGGATGGGAGAAATAGTGGCAGCTGGGGATCGAGTGCTAAGTGACGGCCACCAACAAGAGGTTGCAGAAAGACTAAAGGGGTTTTACACGCTACGACATCGCTAATGCGAATTCGTTGGGGTCACGGAATTGGTGACGCACATCCGGCCGCATTAGCAATGCCGTTGCGTGTGACACCGATGAGCGATTTTGCATCGTTGCAAAAACGTGCAAAATCGCTCATCGGTGACATGGGGGTCCATTCTCAAAAATCGTTACTGCAGCAGTAACGAGATTGTTCCTCGTTCCTGCGGCAGCACACATCGCTCCGTGTGACATCACAGGAACGAGGAAGCTCTCCTTACCTGCCTCCCGGCCGCTATGCGGAAGAAAGGAGGTGGGCAGGATGTTACGTCCCGCTCAGCTCCGCCCCTCCGCTGCTATTGGGCGGCCGCTCAGTGACGTCGCTGTGACGCCGCACGGACTGCCCCCTTAGAAAAGAGGTGGTTCGCCGGTCACAGCGACGTCGCCGGGCAGGTAAGTATGTGTGACGGGTCTAGGCGATGTTGTGCGGCACGGGCAGCGATTTGCCCGTGTCGCGCAACAGATGGGGGCGGGTACCCACACTAGCGATATCGGGACCGATATCGCAGTGTATAAAGCCCGCTTTAGTCTCCAGAAGCCGAAATGGCAACATTTCCAGGGTGAGCAGTCTGGCCATTTAATGTTTTGGCATATGGGTGGCTGAGTATTTTTGCTTCTGTTCCAACACAACTAGGGACAACTAAACACTGCGCTGGGACAAGGAAGTCCCCGTGATGGCTGATGTTTGTTGTGCATGTGCAACCACAAGTTCCGTACAGGGGACATCCCCACCTCCTCCCTGGACAGTAGATTTGGAAGCTCATAGTCGAGATGAAGTGGCAGTGGTTTCACCCTTAGACATTGGTTTTCTATCCAGGAATTCCAACCACCTAGTTGGGTGCTTGGCTAACGTGTCTGAGCATGCTGCTGGTGCTCAGGTTGGTAGTGCTCTTGCCTCTGCTCAACTTGGCATAGCAGATGCTGCAAATAATTGTCCTTTTGTCTTCAGGACTTTTAGGACAAAATAGCCATACTGGGGAACACCAAAGCCTTGACTTATAATCTGGTTGCGTGTGGGTGCTCTGGGGAACAGTTGACCTCCTTCTCCCTCTTTTCAACCCATTGCCTCTTCCTGCCTGTTGCTGTGCTATAGATCCCTCCCCCTCTGTGCTGCTGTGCTCACTACTATGCATGTCACCTTGTCAGGTTGAGTCATTGGCTTCATCATCCACCACCTTGTCTTCCACTTCCTATATCTGGTCCTCCTCCTGAGTTGCAATCTTATGCTGATGGCAACTGTGTCTCATCATCATCCACTTCTTGAGACAGTTTTGTGTTTCTCCAAGATTGACTTCTTCTGATCGTGGCTGCTCAAGTATTTTTGCATCACCGCACACAACCTTCTCATATCCCTCTTGAAACATGCATGGTGAAAGGCCAGAAGAAGCCATAAAAAGGAAGGTAAAAAGATCCTCGGAGTGTCCAAGTATGGGGTCACTTGTCTCCTGGGACTTGTCATGGTGGGAGGAAGGAGAATGGAGGTAAGGATTATGTGGTCCAGCCTCTTGGCTAGTGAGACTGGACCATGTGGAAGACAAGGTAATGCTAGCAAGTAGACTGGAAGCATGTTTGTTTGATCTTGCAGCAGGTAATGTACCATAATCAACCCTGCCTAAATGTGGTAAAATAGTCTGTATCCCTACTCAAGAACTTTCCATGCACTAACAAGGACAGATAGCAGTGGTTTGTGAATTAACCTTAAAAAGGAGAATCAAGGTGAGGATTATGTGGTCCAACCTCTTTGCTAGTGAAACAGGACCATGTGGACGACAAGGTATGGCTAGCAAGTAGACTGGAAGCATGTTTGTTTGATCTTGCAGCAGGTAATCTACCATAATCAACCCTGCCTAAATGCTGGTAAAACAGTTTAAATCCTTATGGTAGAACTTTCCATGCACTAACAAGGACTGATAGCAGCGGTATTGTGAATTACCCCTTTAAAAGTGCTGTTTGGAAAATTTTGTTTGTAGAAGCAGGTAATATAACACAATAAACCCTGACTAAATGCCAGTCACACAGTCTGTATCCCTACGCCAGAACTCTAAGTGCACTAACAAGGACAGATAGCAGTGGTATTGTGAATTACCTCTTTATAAGGGCTGTTTGGAAGCTTTTGAAGCAGCAGGCAATGTAACCAAATCAACCTTGCCTAAATGCTGGTTAAATTGTCTGTATCCCTACTCCAGAACTCTCTGTGCACTAACAAGGACAGATAGCAGTGGTTTGTGAATTAACTTTTAAAAGTACTGTTGGAAGCTTTTGTAAGAGCAGATTATGTAACACAATCAACCCTGCCTAAACTCCTTCAAAAGGGCTGTTTGTAAGCTTTTGTTTAAAGCAGATAGTAATGTAACACAATTAACCCTGCCTAAATGCTGATAAAACAATCTCTATCCCTACTCTAGAGCTTTCCATTTATTAACAATGACAGATAGCAGCAACTTTGTTTGTAGAAACAAGCAATGTAATGTAATCAACTCTGCCTAAATGCTAGTAAAATAGTCTGTATCCCTATTCCAGAACTTTCCGTGCATTAAAAATAACAGATTACAGTGGTATTGTGAATTATTCTTTAACCCCTTCACCCCCGGCCAATTGTCCATTTTTCGGGGTTTGGTTTTTTTTGCTTCCCTTCTTCCGAGAGCTGCAACTTTTTTATATTTCTGTCAATCTTGACTTATAAAGGCTTGTTTTTTGTGGAATGAGTTGTACTTTAAAATAAACCATACGTTTTACCACATAGCATACTGGAAAACTGCACAATAAATTCCTAGTGCGGAAAAATTGCAAAAAGTGCTATTGCATGATAGTTTTTGGGATATTTTATTCACCGTGTTCAATATATAGTAATACTGATGTGTCGGTATGATTCCTTAGGGTGGTATGACTTTGTAGATACCAAAGATGTGTAAATTTACTTTATCTAAGGGGTTAAAAAAATTCAAAAGTTTGTCCAAAAAAAGTGGCACACTTTTTCCGCCATCTTCCGTGACCCGTAGCATTATCATCTTTTAGAATGTATGTCTCAGCGATGGCTTATTTTTTGCGTCTCAAGCTGACGTTTTTAATGGTACCATTTTTGCGCAGTTGCTATATTTTGATTACCTTTTATTGCATTTTGCACAAAATTTGCGGCGACCAAAAAACATAATTCTGGATATGGAAATTTTTTGCCGCAACGCCATTTACTGATCAGATTAATTAATTTGATATTTTGATAGAGAGCATTTCTGAATGCGGCAATATCAAATGTGTGTATATATTTTATTTTTTAACCATTTAATTTTCAATGGGGTATATGTGGGGTGACTTGAACTTTTAATTTTTTTTTTTTTTAAATATTTTTTTTATTTTACTAGTCCCCCTAGGGAACTATAAGGATCAGCATTCTGATCGCTCATTCTTTTTTATCACAGCCATACAGCTAAGATCACCAGAAATACCTCTTCTGATGCGGGCTTCACACAGTACGATCTATCGTGCGATTGCACGAGCGATCGTACCCGCCTCTGTCGTTTGTGCGCCATGGGCAACTAATTGCCCGTGACGCACAAAGTCGTTAAACCGCCGTAACATGTACTTACCTGCAGAGCGACCTCGCTGTGAGCGGTGAACATCCAGTTGCTGAAGGGGGAGGGACATTCGGCGTCACAGCAACGTAAAACAGCGGCCGGTCAATAGAAGCGGAGGGGCGGAGATGAGCGGGACGTAAACATCCTGCCCACCTCCTTCCTTCAGCATTGCCAGCGGGAGCCGCGGGACGCAGGTAAGCTGTGTTCATCGTCCCCGGGGTGTCACACAGAGCGATGTGTGCTGCCCCGGGTACGATGAACAACCGGCGCAAAGTAGAATAAACGATTTTTTAAAAATTAGCGGCCTGTACACGATTCGCAACTGATTTGCGATCGTTTACAGACGCTCATAGGTGTCACACGGGACAACGTCGCAAGCGATGCCGGATGTGCGTCACGAAAACCGTGACCCCCAACGACATATCGCACGATAGATCGTCTTGTGTGACGCCTGCATAACAATCAGCATTTGCACAGGTGAAACAGGAAGTGAGTCATGATAGCTACAGGAGTCATGATATGACCCTGTGCTACCATGATTAGAGTTGAGCGCGGTTCGTGGTTCGTGGTTCTCCAGTTCGCGGCTCGAGTGATTTTGGGGCATGTTCTAGATCGAACTAGAACTCGAGCTTTTTGCAAAAGCTCGGTAGTTCTAGAAACGTTCGAGAACGGTTCTAGCAGCCAAAAAACAGCTAAATCATAGCTTGGTTTCTGCTGTAATAGTGTAAGTCACTCTGTGAATCAAACTATTATCACATTTCAGTGTATAGTGTGCGTGAACAGCGCCTTCAGATCACTGCTGTTTCTATAATGGCGATCGCCATTTTTTTTTTTTTTTTTTCTTGTCTTCCTTCCCTAAGCGCGCGCGTCTTGTGGGGCGGGCCAGCATGTCAGCCAATCCCAGACACACACACAGCTAAGTGGACTTTGAGCCAGAGAAGCAACGGCATGTGTGATAGGATCTGCATGTCACATGTCCCTGCATTATAAAACCGGACATTTTCTTCACGGACGCCATTATCTGCCTTCTGCGTCTTTGGTGTCAGACATCACTGTCGCAGCTCCGTCTTCCTGAGTCCTATAGCCGATACAGCTGTATGCGCTGCATACACAGCGTTAGACAGCTTAGGGAGAGCACTTTATAGCAGTCCTTTTAAGGGCTCCAACCGGCAGGGTCAGAGAGCCATAGGTGACAGGTCCTGCAAACAGCAACAGCGTCTGTGTAGCCCAGGTCAGGGATTTCCTACCTGCATTTCACCATTAGGAGGGAATAGAAAGGCAGGCTTCCATTCCTCTACCCAGAGCACCACAATCCTGCCACTGTACCCTCTTGTCCTCTGCACACTCCAACTGATAACTAAGCCATTATACTAGCAAACACTCAGTGTACCTAGTGGCATCCTATACGTGGCTATTGGACTTTGCTATAGTCCCACTAGTGCAAAGACATTTGCAGAGCGCGTCTGCCTGCATTGCACACTACAACTCATTCTAACCAAGCCATTATACTAGCAAACACTCAGTGTACCTAGTGGCATCCTATACGTGGCTATTGGACTTTGCTATAGTCCCACTAGTGCAAAGACATTTGCAGAGCGCGTCTGCCTGCATTGCACACTACAACTCATTCTAACCAAGCCATTATACTAGCAAACACTCAGTGTACCTAGTGGCATCCTATACGTGGCTATTGGACTTTGCTATAGTCCCACTAGTGCAAAGACATTTGCAGAGCGCGTCTGCCTGCATTGCACACTCCAACTCATTAAAACCAAGCCATTATACTAGCAAACACTCAGTGTACCTAGTGGCATCCTATACGTGGCTATTGGACTTTGCTATAGTCCCACTAGTGCAAAGACATTTGCATAGCGCGTCTGCCGGCATTGCACACTCAAACTCATTTTAACTAAGCCATTATACTAGCAAACACTCAGTGTACCTAGTGGCATCCTATACGTGGCTATTGGACTTTGCTATAGTCCCACTAGTGCAAAGACATTAGCAGAGCACATCTGCCTGCATTGCACACTACAACTCATTCTAACCAAGCCATTATACTAGCAAACACTCAGTGTACCTAGTGGCATCCTATACGTGGCTATTGGACTTTGCTATAGTCCCACTAGTGCAAAGACATTTGCATAGCGCGTCTGCCTGCATTGCACACTCAAACTCATTTTAACTAAGCCATTATACTAGCAAACACTCAGTGTACCTAGTGGCATCCTATACGTGGCTATTGGACTTTGCTATAGTCCCACTAGTGCAAAGACATTAGCAGAGCACATCTGCCTGCATTGCACACTACAACTCATTCTAACCAAGCCATTATACTAGCAAACACTCAGTGTACCTAGTGGCATCCTATACGTGGCTATTGGACTTTGCTATAGTCCCACTAGTGCAAAGACATTTGCAGAGCGCGTCTGCCTGCATTGCACACTCCAACTCATTAAAACCAAGCCATTATACTAGCAAACACTCAGTGTACCTAGTGGCATCCTATACGTGGCTATTGGACTTTGCTATAGTCCCACTAGTGCAAAGACATTTGCATAGCGCGTCTGCCTGCATTGCACACTCAAACTCATTTTAACTAAGCCATTATACTAGCAAACACTCAGTGTACCTAGTGGCATCCTATACGTGGCTATTGGACTTTGCTATAGTCCCACTAGTGCAAAGATATTAGCAGAGCACATCTGCCTGCATTGCACACTCCAACTTTTTTAAACTAAGCAATTTTACTAGCAAACACTCAGTGTACCTAGTGGCATCCTAAACGTGGCTATTGGACTTTGCTATAGTCCCACTAGTGCAAAGACATTTGCAGAGCACGTCTGCCTGCATTGCACACTACAACTCATTGTTACTAAGCCATTATACTAGCAAACACTCAGTGTACCTAGTTGTATCCTAAACGTGGCTATTGTACTTTTGTCTATTCACAGTATTGGAACGATATTTGCAGCACGTCTGCCTGCATTGCACACTCTAACTTTTTTAAACTCAGCCATTTATAGTAGCAAACACTCAGTGTACCTAGTTGTATCCTAAACGTGGCTATTGTACTTTTGTCAATTCACAGTATTGGAACGTTATTTGCAGCACGTCTGCCTGCATTGCACACTCAAACTTTTTTAAACTCAGCCATTTATAGTAGCAAACACTCAGTGTACCTAGTTGTATCCTAAACGTGGCTATTGTACTTTTGTCTATTCACAGTATTGGAACGATATTTGCAGCACGTCTGCCTGCATTGCACACTCTAACTTTTTTAAACTCAGCCATTATACTAGCAAACACTCAGTGTACCTAGTGGCATCCTATACGTGGCTATTGGACTTTGCTATAGTCCCACTAGTGCAAAGACATTTGCAGAGCGCGTCTGCCTGCATTGCACACTACAACTCATTCTAACCAAGCCATTATACTAGCAAACACTCAGTGTACCTAGTGGCATCCTATACGTGGCTATTGGACTTTGCTATAGTCCCACTAGTGCAAAGACATTTGCAGAGCGCGTCTGCCTGCATTGCACACTACAACTCATTCTAACCAAGCCATTATACTAGCAAACACTCAGTGTACCTAGTGGCATCCTATACGTGGCTATTGGACTTTGCTATAGTCCCACTAGTGCAAAGACATTTGCAGAGCACGTCTGCCTGCATTGCACACTACAACTCATTGTTACTAAGCCATTATACTAGCAAACACTCAGTGTACCTAGTTGTATCCTAAACGTGGCTATTGTACTTTTGTCTATTCACAGTATTGGAACGATATTTGCAGCACGTCTGCCTGCATTGCACACTCTAACTTTTTTAAACTCAGCCATTATACTAGCAAACACTCAGTGTACCTAGTTGTATCCTAAACGTGGCTATTGTACTTTTGTCAATTCACAGTATTGGAACGTTATTTGCAGCACGTCTGCCTGCATTGCACACTCAAACTTTTTTAAACTCAGCCATTTATAGTAGCAAACACTCAGTGTACCTAGTTGTATCCTAAACGTGGCTATTGTACTTTTGTCTATTCACAGTATTGGAACGATATTTGCAGCACGTCTGCCTGCATTGCACACTCTAACTTTTTTAAACTCAGCCATTATACTAGCAAACACTCAGTGTACCTAGTGGCATCCTATACGTGGCTATTGGACTTTGCTATAGTCCCACTAGTGCAAAGACATTTGCAGAGCGCGTCTGCCTGCATTGCACACTACAACTCATTCTAACCAAGCCATTATACTAGCAAACACTCAGTGTACCTAGTGGCATCCTATACGTGGCTATTGGACTTTGCTATAGTCCCACTAGTGCAAAGACATTTGCAGAGCGCGTCTGCCTGCATTGCACACTACAACTCATTCTAACCAAGCCATTATACTAGCAAACACTCAGTGTACCTAGTGGCATCCTATACGTGGCTATTGGACTTTGCTATAGTCCCACTAGTGCAAAGACATTTGCAGAGCGCGTCTGCCTGCATTGCACACTCCAACTCATTAAAACCAAGCCATTATACTAGCAAACACTCAGTGTACCTAGTGGCATCCTATACGTGGCTATTGGACTTTGCTATAGTCCCACTAGTGCAAAGACATTTGCATAGCGCGTCTGCCGGCATTGCACACTCAAACTCATTTTAACTAAGCCATTATACTAGCAAACACTCAGTGTACCTAGTGGCATCCTATACGTGGCTATTGGACTTTGCTATAGTCCCACTAGTGCAAAGACATTAGCAGAGCACATCTGCCTGCATTGCACACTACAACTCATTCTAACCAAGCCATTATACTAGCAAACACTCAGTGTACCTAGTGGCATCCTATACGTGGCTATTGGACTTTGCTATAGTCCCACTAGTGCAAAGACATTTGCATAGCGCGTCTGCCTGCATTGCACACTCAAACTCATTTTAACTAAGCCATTATACTAGCAAACACTCAGTGTACCTAGTGGCATCCTATACGTGGCTATTGGACTTTGCTATAGTCCCACTAGTGCAAAGACATTAGCAGAGCACATCTGCCTGCATTGCACACTACAACTCATTCTAACCAAGCCATTATACTAGCAAACACTCAGTGTACCTAGTGGCATCCTATACGTGGCTATTGGACTTTGCTATAGTCCCACTAGTGCAAAGACATTTGCAGAGCGCGTCTGCCTGCATTGCACACTCCAACTCATTAAAACCAAGCCATTATACTAGCAAACACTCAGTGTACCTAGTGGCATCCTATACGTGGCTATTGGACTTTGCTATAGTCCCACTAGTGCAAAGACATTTGCATAGCGCGTCTGCCTGCATTGCACACTCAAACTCATTTTAACTAAGCCATTATACTAGCAAACACTCAGTGTACCTAGTGGCATCCTATACGTGGCTATTGGACTTTGCTATAGTCCCACTAGTGCAAAGATATTAGCAGAGCACATCTGCCTGCATTGCACACTCCAACTTTTTTAAACTAAGCAATTTTACTAGCAAACACTCAGTGTACCTAGTGGCATCCTAAACGTGGCTATTGGACTTTGCTATAGTCCCACTAGTGCAAAGACATTTGCAGAGCACGTCTGCCTGCATTGCACACTACAACTCATTGTTACTAAGCCATTATACTAGCAAACACTCAGTGTACCTAGTTGTATCCTAAACGTGGCTATTGTACTTTTGTCTATTCACAGTATTGGAACGATATTTGCAGCACGTCTGCCTGCATTGCACACTCTAACTTTTTTAAACTCAGCCATTTATAGTAGCAAACACTCAGTGTACCTAGTTGTATCCTAAACGTGGCTATTGTACTTTTGTCTATTCACAGTATTGGAACGATATTTGCAGCACGTCTGCCTGCATTGCACACTCTAACTTTTTTAAACTCAGCCATTATACTAGCAAACACTCAGTGTACCTAGTTGTATCCTAAACGTGGCTATTGTACTTTTGTCAATTCACAGTATTGGAACGTTATTTGCAGCACGTCTGCCTGCATTGCACACTCAAACTTTTTTAAACTCAGCCATTTATAGTAGCAAACACTCAGTGTACCTAGTTGTATCCTAAACGTGGCTATTGTACTTTTGTCAATTCACAGTATTGGAACGTTATTTGCAGCACGTCTGCCTGCATTGCACACTCAAACTTTTTTAAACTCAGCCATTATACTAGCAAACACTCACTGTACCTAGTTGTATCCTAAACGTGGCTATTGTACTTTTGTCAATTCACAGTATTGGAACGATATTTGCAGGACATCTGCCTGCATTGCACACTCAAACTTTTTTAAACTCAGCCATTATACTAGCAAACACTCACTGTACCTAGTTGTATCCTAAACGTGGCTATTGTACTTTTGTCTATTCACACTACTGCAAATCTATGTGCAGCACCTCTGCATGACAACCTCGTGCTCTGTTTTTAATAAGCTATAATGATAGCACAAAATACTGCCATTTTGTGGCATCATAGAACTGGCTGTTGTATTCCATTAGTGCCCCACTGGTGACAAGCTATTTCTAGCACCTCTACATCACACCCTCATGCACATTTAGCTACGCTAATGTTATAGCAAACTCATGGAATTCATTGCTGCATTTCATAATTCGGAGGGATAGAAAGTCAGGCTTCCTTTAGCTTTTCCTTCTGTTCATAGACAGCATCTCCAAGACAAATTTCCCCTCCACGTCTAAGTGTGGAGAGGCAGCTAGTGCGCATGCGTGTGCCGATGTACCCCAGCTGCAGCATAATTACAGTGTTTCGCCTAGTGAGTATGCTCAGCCTGACTGTGCCATTCCTGACGCTAAGTCTTCATTTCGGGATACAGCGCATGCTCCCACACTAAGTGTGAAAAGCCTCTTTGCACAGGTGCTTGCATTCTGTGCCGGGTCTAAGTCCTGTTTTGTGCCTAGACACCATGCTAAAGCTGATAGTCTTTTTTCAGAGACTGTATTTCATGCTACTGAGCATGCTCAGGCACTTCCTGCATCAGAGACTAGGTCCGGTAATGAACTCTTTGGCCCTGGCCCTGATGTGGGGGTCCCATATAGACCACAGGGCATCAGGTGTCCTCCCAAATGGCTTGCAGAGGCCCACACCTATGACTTGTCACCGCATTATTGATGGTCAGACGATGACTGGTGAGGTGTTTGGGTCATGGCAGCCATGAGGTCATCATTGAAGTTGCGTTTCCAAATAGGACGCTAGTTATGCCACTCATGACGTGTCACTCTGCTTTTGTCTCCAGGAGGTGCATTGTGGTTCACCCTGGTTTGGGGCGGACCCAGGTTATAAAAGGGGCTGGAGCCAACAAGGAGGTGCGCAGTCTTCTATTATGCTCCGAAAGAGCACACCTCCATGTGTTGAACCCATTGCGGCTTTAGGCCAGAGGTAGGCAGGGATAGGGTGGTGGATGCAGGCCACCACCACAGTTGGTAACGCAGAACGGTTAAGACCAGCTCCTGTCCTAACAGTCCTGCTTGTGCAGCCCAGTGGCATTAACAGGCCTGCTGCTGCTGATGCGCCTGCTGTCCACAGGTGTGGCCCCTACGCACACGGTCAGCGTACTCAATGGCCCCTGTGTTGTTAACAGGGAGTTCCTGGGCTGGGTGGGCATGTGGACCCTGTGACGCTAACAGGGCTCACAGTCTCCAGATCCGAATGGCGTCTAACTCGGTTCAGGCTACTATTAGTTTCATAGCCACACAGCTCTGTATCCTCCACCAAACCTTCCAGTTGCCAACCTCTCCTTTTCCATCTGGGAGCACGGTGGACACTGACTGCTGATGGGGATATATACCTTTCTCTTTCTTTTCTTAATAATTTTCGGTAAATAGCGGTAACATAGTATATACCACCTTATCCAAATCTGCCAGTCCCACTGTAACAGATGGTGTTTCTTCAGCAAATGTTACTGTTGCTTAACCACCAAATCCACGGACAAAAACTTTTTTCCCCTTTCCAACACACCTGTTCCCCTTTCCACCAGCATCTGTCCTTTTTCAACTCATTTTGGTATATGACCAAAAGTGCAACTCTGCAGGGACACCGTACTCAACGCCATCTCAGCACAGCAGCCAGCCCTCGGTCCCTCAGATGTGGACAAGTAAAAGACCATTTCCTCCTATCCATGACAAAGCGTTGAGATTGACTCTGTGCAGCACTGGTGTTTAGTGGAAAAGCAGATCTAAGATTGCGTACCACCTTCTGCAGATACTCCTGTATACGTGCGTCCATTTCTATGGCAGGAATTATTTTGCCAAATTTTGTCTTGTACCGGGGATCTAACAGTGTGGCAACCCAGTATTCAGGATTACTTCAAATTCATACAATCCGAGGGTCATGTAGGTAGTGCAGCAAGAAGGCGCTCATGTGTCTTGTGCATCCAGGAGGACCAAGTCCTTGGTGTGTTGGTGGCAGAGAGGTGAGAATCGTGCATCCTTCCTCTGCCCTCTACCCACAACCTCGCACAACCGAAATGTGAGCAAGCTCTCACTCATCTGCTGAGTCTTCCATGCCCATCGCCAGTTCGTCCTCCATTTCTTCATGGGCTCCTGCACTTTCATCAACACTTTTTGCTGATACTATGCGCCCTTGTTAATCCCTCTCCCTCACCATGACTGCCGCATAGGTGCCGCTGACCATCTGGACCTCGTAGATCTTGTTATCCCTTCCGCATATGACTCCTCCTGTACTTCCTCCCCTTCCTCTTGTCCCAACACCTGACTCCGAATAATAATTACAGTGTGCTCCATCATGTAGATGACCAGAATTGTCACGCTGAGAATGACATTGCCAGTGCTAAACATCTTCGTCGACATTTCAAAACTGTGTAGCAGGGTGCATAGGTCCTTGATCTGACACCACTCCAGCAGCGTGATCTGCACCACCTCTGGATCAACTTATCCCAGGCTATATGTCTTACCGTATTTCAGCAGGGCTCTGCGGTGCTGCCACACACGCTGCAACATGTGCAGATTCCAATTCCTGCGTGTCGGAACATCGCATTTCCGGCGTTTAACTGCCAGACCCTAAGACTTCCGGAGTGATGAAAGTTGTTGAGCTGCTGTGTGCGCACGATGGAAGTGAGCACATAGCGAGCGTGCCCGCTGCACAAGGCCATGTAGGCCGTGATGGTGTTTTAAAAATTGCTGGAGAATTCGGATCAACACGTGAGCCATAAAAGGCACGTGTGTCACATTGCCCTGAGGATGGCCCGCAGCCAGGTTTGCATCATTGCCGCACACGGCTGTTAAGTCACCAACGGAGTCCGCTCCGTCAATTTGTACTCCGGTCGCCAGGTGACAACGTGTTCCTTTCATGAATAGTGCTGATGATGGGAGAGTAGTCGATGCCAGCGGCGCAGGTGGACGCAGGTTATGCTCACCCACTGGGCTGCATTACCTTGACAGATGCAGAATCTCTGGCTGAATGTAGCTGGTGGGTATCTCACAGATGAAATACCATCATTCAGCTACAACCAATGGGAAGACACCACACCCTTTTTTATGCCCATCCTGTCTGCAGACCACTGCCAGACATAGCTATGAACCTCTGGTTAATTTTACCCCCAGTTCAGTTTTATGATTTTGTGTGCTTGTTACCTGACTACTTTTCCTGCTTGCTGTTTATGTACCTTGTTGGCCGATACGCATTTCACCTCTGCTTGTTTTCTGATTAAGTCCTGGCCGTCCCATTCTGTTCCTGTTCCTCAATTAATGTTTTGACCCTGCCTGACTACTATTCTCTGGAATAGCGGTGTGACTCACATTTCCCATACATTTCAAAGTAAAACTTTGACTGCCTGATGGCATTGAGCTCTGCTGCCAGCATAGTAAGGAGGTGTGTGGTAGTCCTTGTGCGCAGTTGCAAGGAAGGGTGGCCTGACCACACAGGGTTTGCGCCAAGGTAGAGGACCCACACGAGGTTGAAGAGGCAGAAGCAGTGTATTAACTTCTACATACAGAACAAGGATTGAAACAACTCGTGGGGACGGCAAGACTTGTACAGCAGACCCTTCTCCATCTCTCACCATAGTTTGCCAGTGCCCAGTCAGTGACATGTAATGACCCTGTCTATGCTTACTGGTCCAAGTATCTGTGTTGAAATGCACCCTGTCGCACACAGATTTTCTCAAGGAAGTGGTGATGTTGTGTGCGACATGCCGGTGTAGCGCGGGCATGCTTTTCTTGGAGAAGCAGTGGTGATTGGGCATCTGGTACTGGGGCACAGCGACAGACATAAGGTCTGTAAAATCCTGTGTGTCCACTACGCGTAAAGGCAGCATTTCGGTAGCCAACAGCTTACAGAGGGATAGAGTCAACCACTTAGCTTTGTCATGGGTCGCAGTAAGTGGCCTTTTATTTGACCACATCTGAGGGACAGAGATCTGGCTGCTGTCTGTAGACGGTGTTGAGTAGGGTGTCCCTGGAAAAATGCAGGTTTGTGAGAAAAGTGCAGGCGGAGACATGATGTTGGCTTCATCTTGCCTTCAGATCTGTTCATCTTGTATCATTTTTAAAAAACACAGCAAGCAAGGGTTACTCCAAGCGGAGTCTCCCTTTTTTTCCAAAAATTGGGCCCCACACAGACACCTTATCAGTGGCAGCACTTGTGCCCTAGTTGCAAACAGGATGTTTTGATTTGCATCAAGCACATTCCAAATCCACAAGCATTTACTCTCCCCAGGATGACACAGGGGTAGTAAATTCCTTCTGGATCCATGACTTGTTCATTTTGATGAACGTCAGTCTGTCCACATTGTCACTGGACAGACGCGTGCGCTTATCTGTCAGCACACACCCAGCAGCACTGAAGACACGTTCAGAGACAACGCTGGCAGCTGGACACGACAAAATCTTCGAGGCGTAACTGGAGAGCTCTTGACATTTTTCTAGATTTGAAGCACAAAAGGAGCAAGGCTCCATTTGCAAAGTCATTGCATCGATGTTCATTTGGAGATACTCCTGTATCATCCTCTCCATCCGTTGACTATGTGTCAGACTTGTTGTCTCTGGTGGCCTTGCAAAGGAGGGTCTAAAAAAATTATGAAAAGATTCCATAAAATTGCTGTTACCAGCACCAGATACGGTCCTACTGGTACGGGTAGACTGTTGAAGATGACGAGGCCGTCCCATGTTTGTCAAGTTACAACTGGGAGAATCACTCCCTTCACCTGCACGGTTGTTTGGTGGAAAAGCCGAGCTAAGATCGAGTAACAGCTTCTGCTGATACTCCTGCATACGTGCGTCCCTTTCTATGGGTGGAATTATGTCACAAAATTTGGACTTGTCCCGGGGATCTAATAGTGTGGCAAGCCAGTAGTCATCATCACTTCTAATTTTGACAATACGAGGGTCATGTTGGAGGTAGTGCAACAAGAAGGCACTCATGTGTCTTGCGCAGCCATGCGCACCAAGTCCACGCTGTGTTTGTGGCATAGAGGTGCTAACCGTTCTTTCTTCCTCTGTCATCTCCCCCCAACCTCTTTCAACTGAAATTTGACCAAGGTCCCCCTCATCTGCTGAGTCTTCCATGTCCATGGACAGTTCGTCCTCCATATCTTCATGTCCTCCTGCACCTTCCTCAACATCTCACCTGCTACCATGCGCCCTTGTTGATCCCTGTCCCCCATGGTCCCATGCCTGCCGCGTTGGTGATGATGAACGTCTGGACCTTGGTGATGTTGTTGTGTCTTGCGCATATGAATCCTCCTGTAGTTCCTCCCCTTCCTGTTGTCCCACCCCCTGACTACGAATAGTGTTTAGCGTGTGCTCCAGCATGTAAATGACTGTAATCGTCATGCTGATAATGGCATTGTCAGCGCTAAACATATTCGTCGCCATGTCGAAACTGTGCAGAAGGGTGCATAGGTCCTTGATCTGAGATCACTCCATCAGGGTGATCTGCCCCACTTCTGCATCTCGTTGGCCCAGGCTATACATCATGACGTATTGCACCAGGGCTCGCCGGTGCTGCCACAGTCGCTGTAACATGTGGAGAGTTGAATTCCAGCGTGTCGCCACATCGCATTTCAGGCGATGAACCGGCAGGCCGAAAGACTTCTGGAGCGATGCAAGTCGCTCAGGTGCGGCGGTTGAACGGCGGAAGTGAGCACTGCAGACAGTTTCCGTGCCCTGGTCAGAAGGCCATCTAGGCCGGGATAGTGTGTTAAAAATTGCTGGACAACAAGGTTAAACACGTGAGCCATACAAGGCACGTGTGTCACCTTGCCCAGGCGAAGGGCCGCACCCAGGTTTGCAGCATTGTCGCACACGGTCTTACCAGGCTGCAGGTTGAGTGGAGACAACCATTTATCAAAATCAGTCTCCAGAGCTGCCCACAACTCAGTCGCTGTGTGACTCCTATTTCAAAGACATGTCAAGCTAAAGACCGCCTGATGCCGTTGCGCTCTGCTACCAGCATAGTAATGAGGGGTGCGTGATTCCTTCTGCGCAGTGAGAACGCTGGTGGCCTGACCAGGCAGGCTTGGGGCGGAGGTGGAGGACCCAGATGAGGTGGAGGATGCAGAAGCAGTGGCGGAACTTGGACAGACAGAGGATTGACACACAAGTCGTGGGGACGGCAAGACTTGTGCAGCAGACCCTTCACCATCTATCACCATAGTTACCCAGTGGCCAGTCAGCGACATGTAACGTCCCTGTCCATGCTTACTGGTCCAAGTATCGGTGGTGAAATGCACCCGTTCACACACAGAGTTTCTCAAGGAAGCGGTGATGTTGTGTGCGACATGCTGGTGTAGCGCGGGCACACCTTTCTTAGAGAAGTAGTGGCGACTAGGCATCTGGTACTGGGGCACAGCGACAGACATAAGGTCTCTAAAATCCTGTGTGTCCACTAGGCGGAAAGGCAGCATTTCTGTAGTCAACAGCTTACAGAGGGATAGAGTCAACCTCTTCGCTTTGTCATGGGTCGCAGGAAGTGGCCTTTTATTTGACCACATCTGAGGGACAGAGATCTGGCTGCTGTGTGTAGACGGTGTTGAGTCGGGTGTCCCTGGAAAAATGCAGCTTTGTGAGGAAAGTGCAGGCGGAGACATGATGTTGCCTTCATCCAAAGTTGGTGCTATCGATGTCTGAGAGAGCTGTACACACTCACTTGTTTCCCCTTCCAAACCAACTGACGACCTACCAAGCAAACTGCCTGTTGCGGTTACAGTGGTGGAAGTTGTGGGTGGAAAAACAGGTGTGACAGCTGTCCCCACAGTCCTAGAAGATGACGAGCGCGCGGATGCACTGGAAGGGGCAGGCGGTGGATGGTTCGCTCCGCTAGGCCGCATTGCAGCACGGTGAGCTTCCCATCGGGCCATATGATATTTATTCATGTGACGATTCATGGAAGAAGTTGTCAAACTGCTGAGGTTTTGACCTCTACTAAGAGAACCATGACAAATTTTACAGATCACATAATTTGGGCGATCTTTTTCTATGTCAAAAAAGGACCTGGCTAGGCAAGGCTTAGAGGCCATGCGACCTGTTGATCCACCCCGAATAATGCTCAGAGGCAGAGTGGTGGCTGAGGATGCAGTTGTAGACTTGCTACCAGTGCTCCGACTGTGTCCAGGAAGGCGCCAGGTTACTTCGACGTCGGTTGCATCCTCCTCCACCGCCTCTGTTGACCTCCTCGAGTGTCTGACTGTGGGTTGACAGTAGGTGTGATCTAGAACTTAATCATCAATTGTTGTGTTTGCACTCCCCTACCCCTCAGACCGAGTTTCTTCTTGCCCTGACCGAATATTTAAGTTGTCATCCCAATCGGGTATCTGCGTCTCATCTTCATCAGTATGTTCCTCATTGCCTATAACCACAGTTGTTGGAAAGGCAGCATTTTGGTAGCCAACAGTTTGCATATGATGAAAGTCAACCTCCAAGCCATTTCATGCCCTTCTAAAAGCATGTAAAACACAGCGAGGGGACTCCAACCACAGTCTCCCTCGTTGCCACTAACTGGGCCACACACACCCCACTTGACTGGCATCGGTTGAGCCCCCTTTTGAAAAAGAAAAAGATGCTTTGCATGAAGCACTCTCAAAAATACGCGTGCCTTTCCCGTCCCCTGGCTGACCCAGGGGAAGAAAAGTCCTCTGAGAGCCATGACTTGTTCATCTTGGTTCTTTTAGAGACACAGCGAGGGGACTCCAACCACAGTCTCCCTCGTTGCCACTAACTGGGCCACACACACCCCACTTGACTGGCATCGGTTGACCCCCCCTTTTGACAAAGAAAAAGATGCTTTGCATGAAGCACTCTCAAAAATACGCGTGCCTTTCCCGTCCCCTGGCTGACCCAGGGGAAGAAAAGTCCTCTGAGAGCCATGACTTGTTCATCTTGGTTCTTTTAGAGACACAGCGAGGGGACTCCAACCACAGTCTCCCTCGTTGCCACTAACTGGGCCACACACACCCCACTTGACTGGCATCGGTTGACCCCCCCTTTTGACAAAGAAAAAGATGCTTTGCATGAAGCACTCTCAAAAATACGCGTGCCTTTCCCGTCCCCTGGCTGACCCAGGGGAAGAAAAGTCCTCTGAGAGCCATGACTTGTTCATCTTGGTTCTTTTAGAGACACAGCGAGGGGACTCCAACCACAGTCTCCCTCGTTGCCACTAACTGGGCCACACACACCCCACTTGACTGGCATCGGTTGACCCCCCCTTTTGACAAAGAAAAAGATGCTTTGCATGAAGCACTCTCAAAAATACGCGTGCCTTTCCCGTCCCCTGGCTGACCCAGGGGAAGAAAAGTCCTCTGAGAGCCATGACTTGTTCATCTTGGTTCTTTTAGAGACACAGCGAGGGGACTCCAACCACAGTCTCCCTCGTTGCCACTAACTGGGCCACACACACCCCACTTGACTGGCATCGGTTGACCCCCCCTTTTGACAAAGAAAAAGATGCTTTGCATGAAGCACTCTCAAAAATACGCGTGCCTTTCCCGTCCCCTGGCTGACCCAGGGGAAGAAAAGTCCTCTGAGAGCCATGACTTGTTCATCTTGGTTCTTTTAGAGACACAGCGAGGGGACTCCAACCACAGTCTCCCTCGTTGCCACTAACTGGGCCACACACACCCCACTTGACTGGCATCGGTTGACCCCCCCTTTTGACAAAGAAAAAGATGCTTTGCATGAAGCACTCTCAAAAATACGCGTGCCTTTCCCGTCCCCTGGCTGACCCAGGGGAAGAAAAGTCCTCTGAGAGCCATGACTTGTTCATCTTGGTTCTTTTAGAGACACAGCGAGGGGACTCCAACCACAGTCTCCCTCGTTGCCACTAACTGGGCCACACACACCCCACTTGACTGGCATCGGTTGACCCCCCCTTTTGACAAAGAAAAAGATGCTTTGCATGAAGCACTCTCAAAAATACGCGTGCCTTTCCCGTCCCCTGGCTGACCCAGGGGAAGAAAAGTCCTCTGAGAGCCATGACTTGTTCATCTTGGTTCTTTTAGAGACACAGCGAGGGGACTCCAACCACAGTCTCCCTCGTTGCCACTAACTGGGCCACACACACCCCACTTGACTGGCATCGGTTGACCCCCCCTTTTGACAAAGAAAAAGATGCTTTGCATGAAGCACTCTCAAAAATACGCGTGCCTTTCCCGTCCCCTGGCTGACCCAGGGGAAGAAAAGTCCTCTGAGAGCCATGACTTGTTCATCTTGGTTCTTTTAGAGACACAGCGAGGGGACTCCAACCACAGTCTCCCTCGTTGCCACTAACTGGGCCACACACACCCCACTTGACTGGCATCGGTTGACCCCCCCTTTTGACAAAGAAAAAGATGCTTTGCATGAAGCACTCTCAAAAATACGCGTGCCTTTCCCGTCCCCTGGCTGACCCAGGGGAAGAAAAGTCCTCTGAGAGCCATGACTTGTTCATCTTGGTTCTTTTAGAGACACAGCGAGGGGACTCCAACCACAGTCTCCCTCGTTGCCACTAACTGGGCCACACACACCCCACTTGACTGGCATCGGTTGAGCCCCCTTTTGAAAAAGAAAAAGATGCTTTGCATGAAGCACTCTCAAAAATACGCTTGCCTTTCCCGTCCCCTGGCTGACCCAGGGGAAGAAAAGTCCTCTGAGAGCCATGACTTGTTCATCTTGGTTCTTTTAGAGACACAGCGAGGGGACTCCAACCACAGTCTCCCTCGTTGCCACTAACTGGGCCACACACACCCCACTTGACTGGCATCGGTTGAGCCCCCCTTTTGACAAAGAAAAAGATGCTTTGCATGAAGCACTCTCAAAAATACGCGTGCCTTTCGCCTCCCCTGGCTGACCCAGGGGAAGAAAAGTCCTCTGAGAGCCAGGTCCACATTGTCAGTGGACAGACACGTGTGCTTATCTGCCAGCAGACCCCCAGCAGCACTGAAGACAGGTTCCGAGAGAACGCTGGCTGCAGGACACGACAAGATCCTCAAGGCGTACGTGGCGAGCTCAGGCAATTTATCCAGATTGGAAGCCTAAAATGAGCAGGGCTCAAGTTGCACAATAATGGAATCGATGTTTCTTTGCATATACTCATATATCTGTGTGTCTCCCTCTTTTTCCTTGTCCAGCTGTTTTGTTTTCACATGAGTATATGTCCTTGTCACTTTCCCATGTGTTTGTGTTATGTTGTGAGTTGTTTGTCACCTTTTGGACACCTTTCAGGGTGTTTTCTAGGTGTTTTACTGTGTTTGTGATTGCCTGCCATTGTTTCCTATGGGCTCGAGTTCGGTTCGTCGAACGTTCGACGAGCCGAACTCGAGCCAGACCCCCCGTTCGGCGAACCGCCTCGAGCCGAACCGGGACCGGTTCGCTCATCTCTAACCATGATAACCATCGGCTAACAGTGATCACATCACAGCGCCGCCGATGGGGCTGGGTGAGTGAATATTTACCTTGGCGGGATTTTGACATCACGATTTAAGGTTAACAGTCGTGGGTGGATCGCGGATCCACTCATGCCTACGAGGCACACATGTCAGCTGTTCAAATCAGCTAACATGTGCACCGATCATTGCTGGCTGCCCACAGCACAGCAGCCGCTGGTAATTACACCTATATAGGTTAGAATGTACCATTATGGCCTGCAGTAAGGGGTTAAAAAAGCAGTTGGAAGCTTTTGTAGCAGCAGGTAATATAGCGCAATCAACCCTGCCTAAATGCCGATAAAACAGTCTGTATCCCTACTCCAAAACTTCCCATGGACTAAAGCCCGCTACACACGCTTCAATATATCTCACAATCCGTCGTTGGGGTCAAGTTGTAAGTGACGCACATCCGGCATCGTTAGTGAGGTATCTGCCTGTGACACCTACGTGCGATCAGGATTGAATGCAAAACCGTTGATCGCAAACACATCGTATCATTCTCTAGAATTGAGCGTTTTGTTGCACGAACCTAGTGAATTGTAACGTGTGACATCCCTCATACGATTTTGGTGTCTGAGGCTATGAGCGCAGGTGTGCGCTCTGCACCGCAGCTTAAAAAAAGTCCGCTTCAGAGCGCAGCTGAAAAGCTGCGTTCTGAAGCGCCTCACAATGTCTGTCATTCACTAATCTCTGTCAGTCGGTCACTATCTCTGTCCCTCACTCTCTGTCCATGTCAGTCTATCCCCCTCTCTCATATACTCACCGATCCCCGATCCCCGGCGCTGCACGGCGTTCACACTGCTCCGGCGGCTTTTACTGTTTTTAAAAAGCCGGCCGCCCATTAAACAATCTCGTATTCCCTGCTTTCCCCGCCCACCGGCGCCTATGATTGGTTACAGTGAGACACGCCCCCACTCTGAGTGACAGGTGTCACACTGCACCCAATCACAGCAGCCGGTGGGCGTGTCTATACTGTGTAGTGAAATAAATAATTAAATAATGAAAAAAAACGGCGTGCGGTTCCCCCCAATTTTAAAACCAGCCAGATAAAGCCATACGGCTGAAGGCTGGTATTCTCAGGATGGGGAGCTCCACGTTATGGGGAGCCCCCCAGCCTAACAATATCAGCCAACAGCCGCCCAGAATTGCCGCATACATTATATGCGACAGTTCTGGGACTGTACTCGGCTCTTCCCGATTTGCCCTGGTGCTTTGGCAAATCGGGGTAATAAGGAGTTATTGGCAGCCCATAGCTGCCAATAAGTCCTAGATTAATCATGTCAGGCGTCTATGAGACACCCTCCATGATTAATCTGTAGATTACAGTAAATAAACACACACGCCCGAAAAAATCCTTTATTAGAAATAAAAAACACAATCATATACCCTGGTTCACCACTTTAATCAGCCCCAAAAAGCCCTCCATGTCCGGCGTAATCCAGGATGCTCCGGCGTCGCTTCCAGCGCTGCTGCATGGAGGTGACCGGAGCTGCAGAATACACCGCCGCTCCGGTCACCTCCACGCAGGTAATGAAGACAGCCGCGCGATCAGCTGCTGTCAATGAGGTTACCCGCTGTCACTGGATCCAGCGGTGGCCGCGGGTAACCTCAGTGACAGCTTAGCTGATCGCGCTACTCACCTCAGTTGCTGCGTGGAGGTGATAGGAGCGGCGGTGAGTAGCGCGATCAGCTGAGCTGTCACTGAGGTTACCCGCGGCCACCGCTGGATCCAGTGACAGCGGGTAACCTCAGTGACAGCTCAGCTGATCGCGCGGCTGTGTTCATTAGCTGTGTGGAGGTGACCGGAGCGGCGGTGTGTGCTGCAGCTCCGGTCACCTCCATGCAGCAGCGCTGGAAGCGACGCTGGAGCATCCTGGATTACGCCAGACATGGAGGGCTTTTTGTGGCTGATTAAAGTGGTGAACCAGGGTATATGTTTGTCTTTTTTATTTCTAATAAAGGATTTTTTCGGGTGTGTGTGTGTTTATTTACTGTAATTTACAGATTAATCATGGAAGGTGTCCCTGACATGATTAATATAGGACTTATTGGCAGCTATGGGCTGCCATTAACTTCTTATTACCCCGATTTGCCAACGCACCAGGGCAAATCGGGAAGAGCCGGGTACAGTCCCAGAACTGTCGCATATAATGTATGCGGCAATTCTGGGCGGCTGTTGGCTGATATTATTAGGCTGGGGGGCTCTCCATAACGTGGAGCTCCCCATCCTGAGAATACCAGCCTTCAGCCGTATGGCTTTATCTGGCTGGTTTTAAAATTGGGGGGGACCGCACGCCGTTTTTTTAAATTATTTAATTATTTATTTCGCTACACAGTATAGACACGCCCACCGGCTGCTGTGATTGGGTGCAGTGTGACACCTGTCACTCAGAGTGGGGGCGTGTCTCACTGTAAGCAATCATAGGCGCCGGTGGGCGAGGAAAGCAGGGAATACGAGATTGTTTAATGGGCGGCTGGCTTTTTCAAAACAGTAAAAGCCGCCGGAGCAGTGTGAACGCCGTGCAGCGCCGGGGATCGGGTATCGGTGAGTATATGAGAGAGGGCTGCTCAATTCAGTTACTCAGGAGTTTAGCGGTCACCGGTGAGCCCTTCACAGGTGACCGCTAATCAGGGCGCGACACAGACAGAGCCGCAGCATGACATTGAAGTCGGGTGAGGTTCACCCGAGTTCATTCTGACAGTGCGGCTCTTTCTGTGTCTGCTGTCATCTGCCATTCAGCTCTGCTACATGGCTGTCTGTGTCTGCTGTTAGTGGCCATGTAGCAGAGCTGAATGGCAGATGACATAGTAAAAACGCATCCCTACACAGTACACACGCTTGGCAAGTCAATAAATTAAAAAAAAAAAAAGGTGCCCAATGCATACGTCACAGAACACATGATCTAAAGGATCGCACACAAAATTGATCAATTTAACATAGACTACTAACGCACGTGTGACAGCAAATGAACGACCTACGTGTGATCTCATAAGATCCCGTATGCAACCTGGGCGTGTCACATCGCAAATGCGATTGTACAACTAATTGCAACGTGTAAAGTGGGCTTAACAAGGACAAATAGCAGCGGATTTGTTAACTAACCCTTAAAACGATTGTTTGATTTTGTAGCAGTAGATAATATAATACAACCAACCCTGACTAAATGCCCTTTTTATGGTTAAATTACAATACCACTGCTTGCTATGCATAGTGCAGGGAGAGTTTGGGGAGTAGGGCTACAGAGTTTTTAAAAAAAGAGTATAGGCAGGGTTGATTGATTTTGTATTAGTAGTTAATGTAACTCAATCAATCCTGGCTAAATTCCCTTTTAAACACTCTGTAGCCCTAGTCCACAAACTCTCCCTGTACTATGCCCAGCAAACAGCGGTATTGTGAATTAACCCTTAACCCCTTCACCACACGCCATTAAAACACCCTTATGACTTTATGGCAATGTTTTTGCAATTCTGACCAGTGTCAAATTGACAGGTTATAATTCTGGAACGCTTCAACGGATTCTGGTAATTCTGACATTGTTTTTTTGTGACATATTGTACTTCATGCTAATGGTAAATTTGGTCTGATATATTTTGCTTTTATTGGTAAAAATTTGATGAAAATTTAAAAATTTTGCAATTTTCAAACTTTAAAATTTTCTGCCAAGAGCCATGTCACACAAAATAGTTACTACATAACATTTCCCACATGTCTACTTTACACCATAGCAATATTCAAAACAATTTTCTTTTTGTTTAGGAAGTTAGAAGGGTTGAAAGTTCATCAGCAATTTCTCCTTTTTCCACCAAAATTTGCAAAACCATTTTTTTAGGGACCACATCACAGTTGAAGTGATTTTGAGAGGCCTAGGTGACAGAAAATACCCAAAAGTGACACCATTCTAACAACTGCACCCCTCAAACTGCTCAAAACCACATCCAAGAAGAACCACATCCATTAACCCTTTTGGTTCTTTACAGGAACCAAATTAAAATTTTAATTTTTTACACTAAAATTTTACTTTAGCCATAAAATTTAGCATTTTCACAAGGGTATAAGGAAAAAATGCACCATAAAATTTATTGTGCAGTTTATCTTGAGTACGTCCATACCACATATGTTGTGGAAATTAATGTTTGGGCGCACGGCAGGGCTCAAGGCAGTGGTATTGTAATTTATCCCTAAAAAGGATGTTTATTTAATTTTGCAGCAGGTACTGGAACGCACTAACACCCCTTCTCTTCTCCAAAAGCAGCTCTCCCTCTGCTCTCTCTGGATCATACAGGGTGTGGTACTAGAATCTTGTGAGGCGAGGCCCAAAGTACTTGTCGAGTAACTAATATATTGAATACCATGTTATTCATGCGAGTAATGAATAGAGATGAGAAACCCCCCTAGTGTTCGAGTTCGGTTCCTCGAACGTTGGGTGTGTTCGGCGAACGTTCGACGACCGTTTGACGAACACCTTCGAACCCCATTGAGAACAATGGCAGGCAAACACAAACACATACAAACACATTATACATGTACACATACAGTTAATAAACATTGCCATTATACTTACAGGTCCCCACGATGCGTCCTGCAGACTCTGTCTCCCGCCCTTCTCCTTCCGATCATTGCTGCGTCCTCCCAGTAACCAGCACTGATGATAGGACCTTCCGTGACGTCGTCATAGCATGTGACCAGTCACGTGTGTATTATCTCATTGGCTACAGACTGGTCACATGGCTAGACGTCATGCTAGGTCCTGTCAGGTGCATCTCTCTGGTACGCGGTGCTCGTTTGACCATCTCCGTGTACCGGCGAGATGCTTGGGCACATGCTTGACTCCCCGGCGCTGGGAATCAGGTGATCGGTGCAACCGTAGCCGTAGTGATGTCACTGCTTACAACCTGCAGCCTCTGCTCACTCACTGAGTGATTAGACTGCACGGGAGCAGCAGCGTCTTCCTCCCATGCAGTGCTGTCTGATGTAGCAGAGCTGCATGAGTTGAAGGAGAAAGAAGACAGAAGACCAGGATCGTGGAGGGGTGAGAGGGAGTAATAAACATGGAGTTTCTAAGTGTGTCTGTGTATATATTTCTATTAAAGTATTTTTTTCTCTGTGTGGTGTCTTTTTTTTAACCCTATATTGGATCCCTGGGTTAAACTTGCCTGACATTAAGAATCTCTGGCTTAATACTAGCTAGTAAAACAAAGCTAGTATTAACCCTTATTACCCAGCGAGCCACCCGTCACCAGGGCAGCTAGAAGAGTTGGATACAGCGCCAGATGATGGCGCTTCTATAAAAGCACGATTTTCTGGGGTCGTTGCGGACTGCAATTCGCAGCAGAGGGGCCCAGAAAGCTCGGGCCAACCTGTGCTGCGGATTCCAATCCCCAGCTGCCTAACTGTACCTGGCTGGACACAAAAATGGGGCGAATCCCACATCATTTTTTCTAATTATTTCATGAAATTCGTGAACTAACTAAAAAGAAGTGCTTCCCTATATTTTTGGTTCCCAGCCGAGTACAAATAGGCAGCTGGGGGTTGGAGGCAGCCCGTAGGTGCCTGCTGTACCTGGCTAGCATACAAAAACATGGCAAAGCCCACGTCATTTTTTTGGGGGGCAAAAAACTCCTGCATACAGTCCTGGATGGAGTATGCTGAGCCTTGTAGTTCTGCAGCTGCTGTCTGGCTCCTGCATACACTAGTGAATGGAGCATGCTGAGCCTTGTAGTTCTGCTTCCCCTGTCTCTCCCTCCAGCTACAGTCCTGGATACAGCATGCTGAGCCTTGTCGTTCTACAGCTGCTGTCTGCTCTCCTGCATACACTAGTGCATGAAGTATGCTGAGTCTTGCAGTTCTGCTCCCCCTGCCTCTCCCTCCAGCATACAGTCCTGGATGGAGGATGCTGAGCCTTGTAGTTCTGCAGCTGCTGTCTCCTCTCCTCCATACAGACAGACAGCAGACAGCAGCTGCAGAACTACAAGGCTCAGCATACTCCATCCAGGACTGTATGCAGGAAAAAAGCCGGCCTCACTGCTCGACTTATAGTGTCAGATTATTCCGTCAGGTGACCGCATAAGCTGATCATCGCCAGGTCTGAAAGAGAGAGAAGGAAGAGAGAAGAGAGAGAAGAGAGAGAGAAGAGAGAGGAGAGAGAGAAGGGAGAGAGGAGAGAAAGAAACAAAAGAGAGGAGAGAGAGAGGAGAGAGAAGAGAGAGGAGAGAAGAGAGAGATGAGAGAGAGAGAGGAGAGAAGAGAAGAGAAGAGAGAGAAAGAAGAGAGAGAGAAGAGAGAGAAAAGAGAGAGAGAAAAGAGAGAAGAGAGAGAAGAGAGAAAGGAGAGAGAGAAGAGAGAGAAGAGAGGAGAGAAGAGAGAGGAGAGAGAGAGGAGAGAGAAGAGAAGAGAAGAGAGAGAAAGAAAGAAGAGAGAGAAGAGAGAGAAAAGAGAGAGAGGAGAGAGAGGAGAGAGGAGAGAGAAGAGAGAAAGGAGAGAGAGAAGAGAGAGGAGAGTGAGAAGAGAGGACAGAGGAGAGAAGAGAGAGGAGAGAGAGAAGAGAGAAAGAAGAGAGAGGAGAGAGAGGAGAGAGAAGAGAAGAGAGGAGAGAGAGAAAAGAGAGAGAGAAGAGAGAGAGAAGAGAGAGAAGAGAGAGAGGAGAGAGAGAGGAGAGGAGAGAAGAGAGAGGAGAGAGAGAAGAGAGAGAAGAGAGAAAGAAGAGAGAGAAGAGAGGAGAGAGAGGAGAGAGAAGAGAGAGAAGAGAGAGAAGAAAGAGAAGAGAGAGAGGAGATAGAGAGGAGAGAGAGAGAAGAGAGAGAAGCGAGAGAGAAGAGAGAGAAGAGGGAGAAAAAGAAGAGAGAGAGAAGAAAGAGAGAGGAGAGAGAGAAGAGAGAGAAGAGAGGAGAGAAGAGAGAGAAGAGAGAGAGGAGAGAAGAGAGTAGAGAAGAGAGAGAAGAGAGAGGAGAGGGAGAGAGAGAGAGAAGAGAGAGAGAAGAGAGAGGAGAGAGAGAGAAGAGAAAGAGAGGGAAGAGAGAGAGAGGGGAGAGAGAGGAGAGAACAAGAGAAGAGAGAGGAGAGGGAAAGTAGAGAGAGATAGGAGAGAGAGAAGAGAGAGAGAAAAGAGAGAGAGAGAGAGAAGAGAGAAAGGAGAGAGAGAAGAGAGAGAGAGAGGAGAGAAATTTTCACACAAAATCCTATACATCAAACCAGCAAGGGGTCAACCTGGCAGTAAACGACTTTAATAACATCCTATATACCATGGCAGAGCTAGCAGACCTCAGAAAGACCAACTCCAAGAGACCTACAAATAAACAAGGCCAAAAATGGTTTGACAAAGAATGCAAGGCACTGCGCAACTCCCTAAGGATAGCCTCAAATCAAAAACACAGAGACCCGGACAACAAGGACCTAAGAGTGGTCCATGACACCCTATAGAGGAAATACAAGCGAACCCTCAAGGAGAAAACACAAAAGCACATCTCCCACAAACTGCAGCAGCTCGAAGACTCCCTCCAGGACAACTCATTCTGGGAGACATGGAGCCATATCGGTACAAATCCCAAGCAAAGCACCCTCCACATTCAAAATGGCAACATCTGGCACAGCTACTTCAAGGGCCTCTACAAGAATATCCCAGAAAAAGACCTAACCCCAGACCAGGAACATCTAATGACTAAACTGAGGGACATGGAGGAGACAATCAAGGACTTTCAAAATCCTCTAGACATACCAATCGGTGTGTTGGAAATAAAAGACAGAATCAAACTAAAATGTAAGAAGGCCGCGGGCAGTGATGGCATCCTGCCTGAGATGATCAAATACAGTTCAGTTCCCCAGACATTCATGCAGCACTGGCAAAACTATTCACCCACGTCCTGAGTGCCGGCTACTTCCCTCAAAGCTGGAATCAAGGTCTCATAACGCCCATCTACAAGAATGGAGACCGATATGACCCAGCAAACTACAGAGGGATCTGTGTCAACAGCATTCTGGGAAAACTGTTTAACAGCATCATTAATAAAAGGATTATCGCCTTCCTCACCCAGGGTGACATCCTCAGCAGAAGCCAAGCTGGTTTCATGCCAAACCACTGCACCACGGACCACATTTACACCCTGCAAAGCCTCATCAAGACCCACGTCCATGGCAAAAAAACAGGGGAAAATATTTGCATGTTTCGTGGACTTCAAAAAGGCATTTGACTCAGTTTGGCATCCAGGCCTGTTCCTGAAACTTCTGGAAAGTGGAATAGGTGGCAGAAGCTACGACATGATCAAGAGCTCATACACTGAGAACCGATGCAGCATGAAGGTGAACGGGAAGAGGACGGCTTTCTTCCGACAGGGCCGTGGGGTCAGACAAGGCTGCAGCCTGAGCCCAACTCTATTCAACATCTATATAAATGGACTAGCAACAGCTCTAGAGTCCTCCCCCACTCAAGCCTCAGTCTGCATGACCGAGAGGTGAAGTTCCTGCTGTACGCAGATGACCTCCTGCTACTCTCCCCAACCGAGAAAGGCCTCCAAGATAGCCTGGCAGTACTGGAAACATTCAGCACCACATGGGCACTTCCCATCAACCAAAAGAAGACCAAAGTCATGGTGTTTCAGAAGAGGAACCAGAATAAAATAAACTCTCCCTCCTTCACATTAAATGGCACCACGCTGGAGAAAACCAGCAGCTATACCTACCTCGGTCTGGAGCTAAGCAATAACGGGAGCCTCAAGCAAGCAGCAGAAGCCCTGAAAGGAAAAGCGTGCAGAACCTTCTACGCCATCAGAAGACAACTGTACCACCTCAAACCACCTGTGAGAGTCTGGCTCAAGATATTTGACAGCGTCATCACTCCTATACTGCTATATGGCAGCGAGGTATGGGACCCAGTGACCTACCCAGACCACACAAAGTGGGATTCCAGCCCAACTGAAGTCTTCCACATGGAGTTCTGTAAATATCTCCTCCAAGTCCATCGCAACACCTTAAACATAGCCTGTCGGGCAGAGCTGGGCCGATCCCCCTTATGGTTCAGTATACACAAGAGGGCGCTATCACACCAGGCGCACATACAGAACAGCAACCCCAGCTCCTACCATCATAAAGCTCTGCTGAGCCAGAGCCCAGAGCAAGCCAGGAACTGCGGCAGCCAGTCCAGCCAAAGTCAGCAACACACCCTGACAAAAGACCAAATAAAAGAGATCTCAGAGAGCTGCAAGATGCAATACATAGAGGACTGGAAGAGTGAATTAGAGAACTCCCAGAAACTCACAATCTACCGGTCACTGCGGAGGGACTACACTCTGGCCCCATATCTGTAAAGGTTACGCCACCCCAAAGACAGGCAGACCCTGAACCTGTACAGACTGAGTGCCCACAGCCTAAAGGTGGAAAAGGGCGGCACCGACAGACATACAAGCCGCGAGAGAAGAGACTGTGCCAGCACTGCCAGCAGGGGGCTCTGGAGGACGAGGCACACTTCCTGCTGCACTGTGACAAATACTCAGCAGTGAGGGCCTCCCACTTCCAGAAATTTACCACCCATACCCTGGACTTTCCATCCATGGACGAAGACATGAAACTCCGCTTCCTACTGGGGGAAGAGGAATCAATGGTGGAGATCGCCGCCCAATATGTTACCACATGTCATAAGCTGAGGGGAACATAAGGCCCCAAATGGACTTTCAGAGCCCAAATTGTGCCCCCAACTCCCCATAACCCTGATCCCCTCCCATCACATTTACTGTATTTCTCTTGCTTTGGCAACACTAATTGTATTTTGGTCCTGCCAATAAAGCATATTTGAATTTGAATTTGAGAAGAGAGAGAAGAGAGAGAGAAGAGAGAGCAGAGAGGAGAGCAGAGAGGAGAGAGAGAGGAGAGAGAAGAGAAAGAGAATAGAGAGAGAAGAGAGAGAAGAGAGAGGAGAGAGAGGAGAGAGCGGAGAGAGCGAGAGAAGAGAGAGAGGAGAGAGAGAGAAGAGAGAGAGGAGAGAGAGGAGAGAGAGAAGAGAGATAGAGAGAGGGGAGAGAGAGAAGAGAGAGGGGAGAGAGAGCAAAGAGATTAGAGAGAGGAGAGAGAGAGAAGAGAGAGAAGAGAGGAGAGAGAGGAGAGATAGAGGAGAGAGAGAGAAGAAAGAGAGAGAGAGAAGTGAGACAGAAGAGAGGGAGTGAGAGAGAGGAGAGAGAGAAGAGAGCAGAGAGAAGAAGAGAGAGAGAGACACGCAGGCACTACGCCCCCATCCTCATCATCACCGCACACACAAGCACTACCGCACTCATCATAATCCTCGCACACACGCAGGCACTACGGCACTCATCATCATCACCGCACACACAAGCACTACCGTCCACATCATCATCCTCGCACACACGCAGGCAGTACCTCACACATCATCATCACCGCACACACATGCACTACTGCCCCAATCATCATCATCGCACACGCGCAGGCACTACAGCACTCATCGTCATCACTGCACACACATGCACTACCGCCCCATCATCATCCTCGCACACACAAGCACTACCGCACTCATCATCATCATCATCACCACACACACAAGCACTACCACACTCAACATCATCCTCGCACACACGCAGGCACTACGGCACTCATCATCATCACCGCACACACATGCACTACCGCCCCCATCATCATCCTTGCACACACTCCGGCACTACCTGAGTGAAGTCTCCGGTAACAGCGCGGCTCACTTCAGTTGCTGTGTGGAGCTGACACAGAGCGCTCATGTTCTATGGCGCTCCCTGTCAGCTTCATGTAGCAGAGCTGAAAGCGTCGTGTGGATTACTTCGGACCTGGATTGTTGTATGGGGATTAATAAAGTGGTAAAAGAGGGTTTTTTTGTCTTTTATTCCAGATAAAGGATTTTTCGTTGTGTGTGTTTATTTACTTTCACTTACAGGTTCATCATGGAAGGTATCTCTGGGAGACGCCTGCCATGATTAACCTAACTTTATTACCTCGATTGCCAGCGCACCAGGGCAATTCGGGATGAGCCGGGTAGAGTCTCGGGACTGTTGCATCTAATGGATGCAACAATTCCGGGCTGCTGCTGGCTAATATTGTTAGGGTGGTGGGCTCCCCATAACGTGGTGCTCCCCATCCTGACAATACCAGCCTCCACCCGTGTGGCTTTATCTTGGCTGGTATCAAAATTGGGGGGAACCGCAGTTTTTTTCTTTATTATTATTATTTATTTTACTCCACGATATAGACCTGCCCGCCGGCGGCTGTGATTGGTTGCAGTGAGACAGCTGTCACTCATCGTGGGGGCGTGTCTGACTGCAACCAATCATGGGCGCCGGTGGACGGGGAAAGCAGGGAATAACAGATTGAATAATAAGCGGCAGCCATTTTCAAAAGAGGAAAAGCCGCCGGAGCTTTGTGACAGCCGTACAGCTGATCGGTGAGTAGGAAAGAGAGAGGAATTGTGCTGGGGACGCAGGACGCATGCAAATACGCAACGTACGCACATAGCCTTACTGTGAAAAGCCACGCTTTTGGTGATCGAACGGTAACTCGAACAGCCGAACTTGAAGCAAATCGTTCGAATTCGTCGAACGACTGGAACACCGCCCAAAATCACTCGAATTTTAAATTTATCACACAGAACAATGCCAAAGATGACACAAGGTTTTTTAGTTCAGCTCATGAAAAATGGGAGCAAAACCTAAAGTGTTGTATTTATATTTTTGTTTAGTATAATCGGAGGTATTGAGATAGGATCTTGAGGATGGGAATATCCCATTAATAGCAGAAACAGAAGGTTGTTGAGGAGCAAAGACTGTAAAATAAAATTAAACACTGAGAGGTTGGTTTGATTTATATTTTTTAGAGATACTCGTTTGTACTAACCAATGAAAGCAGTTTACGAGTTTTCTCTCACTCTCCTCTTATATGTGTGTATTATCTCTGTGTTCATTGTCTGCCTTCTCTATTCTAATAACTCAGACTTTACCATAGAAGGGTTTCTTCATACATTTGAGGTTAAATGGTTATTTTTGTGGCAAATATCAATCTAAGGTCTGCTTCTGTTCTTTTGAACTTAATGTCCTTTTCTTTTGCTTGTTTGTGGCCCTAATACTTCTGTTTTGATTTTTGTCTTATCTTCATCAACAGTCCATCGTATATTTGTTTCACTTTTTACTGTGCCTATTATTTTGACCTAGTGTTATGCTTTGTAAGCTTTGCTCTTATTCTGCTATCTGGGCATTCAACTTCCATTTTCTGCTGCTAAACTAGTTGACTTCTTTCTTTGAAGGCTACTTCGCACATTATTTTTTTTTCAATGCTTTTAAACTTTTGTTTAAAAAAAACAAAAAAAAAATGTTTCAAGGTGTTTAAAATGCCATGGAAAAACTACATTTAAAAGAAGACATTTGGGTGTGTTGCGCTACTAGTGCGGAAATTCCAGGAAGCAGATGTATAAGAATCAATTGCAGTTTATTTTCAATGCGTTTCAAGGTCGAACTAACCTCTTCCTCTGGAGAACCACAATCATCCTGATTTTAGTACTCCTTAGGCCCCCTTTATACATCAGTGATTCTGGTACATATGTTACAGTTTTTATACATACCAGAATCACAGGGATACGTAGACCCATTAAAATCAAGGGTCTGTGGTTTCTCAGTGATGAGTTTTCGTGCGGCACATTCGCGTGTCCGTTTGTTCCGCACAGAGTTATGTCCATTTTTCTCTGGTGTCACTGATGTCCCATGGACCCCACAGTGGTATGATCCATGAAACACGTACCAAAAAAAAATGTACATTTACAATAAAAAGCTTTTTAAACTCACCTGTCTCCAGTGATGCTGTCTTCAGCCGCTACTGTCTATTGCTTCCAGGCTGGCTAATAGTGCTCATACATATTCACTGCACAGCCTACCCCAGAAGTAGCTACAGCGGTGACAAAGTGGCAGCCGGACACAGCATCTCGGGAGACTTCAGCACCACGGACAACAGGGACAGGTGAGTATAAGTGCCTGATCTATGTGTATTATCACGGATAGCACACGGAGATCACACATCAGCCAAAATCACAGCACCCCTCTGTAAGGTGTGTGTTTTTCACTGTTGTGTGAATGGGGTGTAAGGAAGAGATCTGAAGTGCCTAGAGAATAAACTGCAATTGATTTTCACATCCAAATTCCTCTTTTCAATTATACTGACATTGGGTTATTCCAACTAGAGCAGCAGCAGCAGCTGGATTATTACTGATAAATCCTAAAAGTGCTGTAGTCTTACAACCCCAAAAGGCGAGTTAAAAAAATATGCACTAAAGAAGCACCTGTTATCTAGTTAATGCCCTATGTGTGCTTTTGTTATTTCTAATTCATGAAAAACTACATAGATTCTTAAAATACTTTGTGTGAATTTTGTTTGAAAGCTGAAGTCAGTTACAATTTTGTCCTAGACATGAACAGAGGATCCTTGAAAGTGGAATTGTCTTGTTTTGTGAGCAGTACTCAGCGCTTCACTTTTTTGGGGGATTTTTCATAGTTATTATAGAGACAGGAACTTTGTTGGTTTCTATTGGCCTAGATTTTCTCTTAAATAGTCTTGGTTGGGGAAGATATCTTCTTTTGTTCCAGTGTTGTTAGTTCTTTGTGGCCTATTTTTCTGATGTGGCCCCTAAATAAAGTGTTATGGGCTTTTCATGTTACATAAGCATCTGGAAGTAAAGTTTTCATTAATTATAAAATATTCCTCAAAAGAGTTCTCAGTAACTTATATATAGTGGAAGGTTAGACTCCTAAACAATATGTGTTATTTCTCCACATGCACAAATTTTGCATTCTGTATTCCTCTTTCATGCTTAAAGTCACCGCTGCATAGTCGGACCATTTAATTTATTCAATACTAGAAGATTGGACTTAAAAGAGCAATTGTTTGTCTGTAGAGACCATATTTATCATTTAGTAGGAATTGTGGAAGGACGTGATAGTGCAATGTCTTGCCATGCTGTGCCCTTTATATGTCATACAGATCTCCCTGACTAATCATTGGAGAAATTGCTTGATTTTTTTTTGTGTGTGTGTTGGTCATGTCAAGTGTTCATTTATGTACCTGATACCAGAGCTGGACTGGGAGTAAAAAGCAAACCTTTCACACAAACCATTCCAACCTACATACAATGTGTGCTCCACCATGGCAGAAAAACAGTAGCATCCTATGCTGTTTTTTGCTTTAGTTCTACACCACTTATTAAAAGATGTTGTACAACCACTTTAACGAAGTAATTTACTTCACAGTGATTATATGTTGGACAGACATCAGTTCTACAAAGACAAACTGCAAAATAATATCACACTGCAGACCAAAAGAGGCAATGTACCACTGATCTGACTCACAGGCAGAAAAAAGTACCTTATTTTTCGGATTATAAGACACACTTTTCCTCCCAAAAACTTGGGACAAAAATCAAGGGTGCATCTTAAAATCTGAATGTAGCTTACCGGGAGGTATAGAATGGGTGTTATGCTGACTGTGGAGGGCGCTGTGTGCAGCAGGGCTGTGCGCCGAGTCAGATGATCTGTTGGCGGTGCAGGGCTGTGCTGGCTGCACAGGTGAGATGCTCTGTCGGCAGGTGCAGGGCTGTGCTGGCTGCAGTGTGTGGGGGTGTGTGGAGTGTGACGCCCTGGCCTATCAGGTCGTCACAGGGTATTGTGCAATCTGCCCTTCAGCACAGTATCCACCCTCCTTGGTTACAGATCCTGGTCCTTTGGTGTTGCTAACAGCTGAGCCAATCAAAACCCTAGGAACACTTTACACTATACCCACCAGACACACCATTGGGGGGCCTGAAGGGAATAGGGCCGCCCACATGGGGGGTTGGTAGGAGAGAGCGAGAAAAGTGACAGTTGAGCGGAGGAGAAGAGAAGTGAAGTGGTAGAGGAAGAAGGTGAAGTGACTCTCGGGAGGAGAGGTCACGGAGCAGGGCTCCTTAGTACTAGGTGGCAGACGTTGGTCTGGGCCTGGTAGGAGCTGGAAACCCGGTCGCAGGAGATAGTGTCAGGGGGCATGGACTGCCGAGGAGGGCGGCCAGCGGCCTTGAGCTATCACCGGGCAGGGGCCAGCGCACGACGAGGTACGTGGACCCTAGGCCAGGAAGTAGCTTCACGCGTCCTGGCAATTTACCCAACGGGGGTGAAGACATCAAGTGTCATCTCCAACCCGCTCCAAAATCGGGGTACTAGCGCACCGATGAAATAGGACTTTCCCAATACAGTCCAAAGAAATCCTACACATGAACCCTGAGAGCAAGCTCACTCCGCTAGTCATACAGGTGAGCGGGACCCGAAAAGTTTCAGGCTTGAGGGTCCAAAGAAGAAAACACAGGTGCCAAGGAAAGGGTCACAGACTAACCGCAACACTAAGGGCATGGACCCAAGCATGCTCCCTCCCAGCTGCAGTGGTGCTCAGAACTCTGGTTTACAGAGTCCGCCGAGAGATCAGCTCCCAGCCACAAAGCGTTGTGAAACCCATCGTTCCCCATATCCCAATCCAGCTCACTTTCCACATTTGACCCAGTCACAGAGGAGGAAGTCTCCAGGCTCCTCTCTTTGTCTCGTCTTACCACTTGCTCTACTGATCCCTTTCCCTCACACCTACTCCAGTCCCTCTCTCCGGTTGTCACCACTCACCTAACTAAAATCTTCAATCTCTCTCTCTTCTGGTATCTTTCCCTCCTCCCTCAAACACTCTATCATTACTACATTATTAAAAAAAACTTCCCTTGATCCATCCTGCACAAGCAACTACAGACCAGTCTCCAATCTCCCCTTCATCTCCAAACTCTTGGAGCGCCTGGTCTACTCTCGCCTCACCCGCTACCTCTCCTCTCACTCACTTCTAGATCCTTTACAGTCTGGCTTCCGCCCTTTACACTCAACAGAAACTGCCCTTGTTAAAGTGACCAATGACCTATTGACAGCAAAACATAACGGTGACCACTCTCTGCTTATCCTTCTTGACCTCTCTGCCGCCTTCGACACTGTTGACCACCATCTCCTTCTCTCTATGCTCCATTCTGTTGGCCTAAAGGACACTGTGCTTTCCTGGTTCTCTTCCTATCTTTCTGGCCGTTCATTCAGTGTATCATTTGCTGGCTTCACATCTTCTCCTCTTCCTCTCACTGTTGGGGTCCCTCAGTCCTTGGCCCTCTTTTTTTCTCCGTCTACACTGCCCCAATTGGAATGACCATCAGCAGATTTGGCTTTCAGTACCATCTTTATGCTGATGACACAGAGGTATACACCTCATCCGCTGAGGTCACCCCCACTGTACTACAGAACACAAGTGACTGCCCGACTGCAGTTTGCAATGTCATGTCTGCTCTCTATCTGAAACTTAACCTTTCCAAAACTGAACTTCTTCTTTTCCCTCCATCTTCCAATCTTCCCAAACCTGACATCTCCCTCTCTGTGTGTGGCACAACGATAAGTCCTAGGCAGCAAGCCCGCTGTCTTGGTGTTATACTTGACACTGATCTCTCCTTCACCTCCCACATACAATCTCTTGCCCGCTCCTGCTGCTTGCACCTCAAGAACATCTCTAGAATCCGCCCCTTTCTCACCATAGAAATGACAAAAACCCTCACCGTGGACCTGATCCACTCTTGCCTTGACTACTGTAACTCTCTATTAATTGGTCTCCCCCTAACTAGACTCTCTCCTGTACAGTCCATCCTTAATGCAGCAGTCAGGGTCACCTATCTGGCTAACCGCTACTCAGATGCCTCTGCTCTGTGCCAGTCATTGTACTGGCTGCCCATATATCACAGGATCCAATTCAAAGTGCTTGTTCTCACCCACAAAGCTCTCCACAGTGCGGCACCCCCCTACATCTCCACCCTACTCTCTGTCTATCACCACACACGTTCTCTACCCTCTGCAAAGGACTTTTGACTAACATCCACACTAATTCGAACCTCCCACTCCCGGATCCAAGACTTCTTCCGAGCCGCACCAATCCTCTGGAATGCTCTACCCCAAGAAGTTAGGACAAATCACAACTTACTCAGCTTCAGATGCACCCTAAAAACGCATCTCTTTAAGGCAGCCTATCACACTCCCTAATCAAATCCAATTCACACAGTTCCTCTACAACTTCTCACAACATAACCCCACGTCAAACTCCATGCCACCCAAATGTATCTCAAGGTTCAGGCCAATTGGCCCAGGTAGCCATTATCTATCCCCCATTTCCTTGAGATGGCTGGATTGTCGTTGTAAATGAGAACTTGTACCTCACCCCTCCCCCCTATATCTCATTGTAGATGATAAGCTCTCACGAGCATGGTTGTCTTTTTTTCCCTCTAAATATTGTATTTTCTATAACTGTTACTTGTTTGTATATGATCCTCCTGAATTGTAAAGCGCTGCGGAATATGTTGGCGCTATAGAAATAAAGATTATTAATATTATTTACAAGCTGTCGGTGTGATTATTTCTGGACTGAGTGAGTACACTGAAAAAAAACCTTTCCTACCCCCAATGGCACCCCTACATCACCATCACCGGGCTCCTGGGGCAAACACCCCCTACCCACGGAGGGGTTAAAACACCTTGCTGCCATACCATCAGCATCGGCGGGCGTCCCCAACAGCAGCGGTGGTACCCTAACTTACCATGCACCGTGGGTGGCTTCATGAACTTTCCTAATCCCGTGTATATACTCCCCCACTCCTTTTTGATTCGAGTGTCCGCGTGGACCCCCCCGGGTCCGGAGACCCCTCGAGCCACCGCGGCTCCGGATCCGAGCGGCTCGGCTGCTGCTACAGGGGTGGTACACTTCGAAAAACCTGGCGTCACGAACAAGATACAAGCAGGACCCACTTACCTGGGTGACGTGCGCCTTGAAAATCGAAGATCGCGAGTCAAAATTCTGTTTCCCACCAGGTCCGCTATTTTCCACCATTTTTTCACACCAAAATATCGTCTTCTCCGAGAAAGCGTGCGAAGCCTAACCCCCGCCCCTCATCTTCCTAGTGAGGCTGGAACCGGAAGTTCCCATAGGGCCATGGTCAGCGAGAGAGTGCTGCGAAAAGACCGAGGGGGCAGGCCAGAATATGTTACTAGCGGAAGTGGAGCAGGTACGCTAGGACTCTGTGACAACATTCCTGGAAGATGCAGTGGCAAGATGGCGGAGCGAGACTGGTCCCCAGAACGTGCTGTCCCTGGGACCGCAGCATGGATAGAGGAAGAAACAGAGCAGCTGTGCCGGAGAATGCGGACGCAATTCCTCTTTATTTTGAACCACTGGAGGGAAGAGATGAGGAGCCTGGCGGTGGCGGTGCGAGCCCGTGAGATCAAAATACCACGTGAAGAGAGGGTAAGCGGTTATCCAGTCCCTGTTGATTGCACAAATCCGACCATAGTGGCTGAGGGATCCGGACCATCCTCGCTCGCGGAGAGCGCTCCACTATTGACTACCCCGTCCTCGGCGGAAGCCGAGCTGCCCCCACCAACTCCGGCAGCGGAACATTCAGTCTATTTATCAGAATCTCCGGCTGCAGAGATCCAGACCAAGGCCCTCATTCCAGCCACGGCAGCGGTCGCCCAGACACCGGCCAGACCAGACCCGGCCGCGTCACCGGGCCCATTCTCAGAGGCGGAGCACCCGGGCCCTGCAACCCCGGCTGCGGAGCAGTCGGTTCATCAGTCTACACCAGCGGGAGCGGAGCTAAGATGTTTGCCAGTTCCGATACTGTGTGGCATCCTGACAGCTGTTGGGGCTGCCAGAGTTCAAGTAAAGCCAGAGCCAGATAGGGAGCTGAAGCCGAACACTGATGCCCCCTACTGGGGACAACAGCAATACCAGCTTCAATCAGAAATTGCAACCCGAGACTAGAGTTGAGCGATGTTCGAGGTTAGAAGTTCGCCAATTTCATGTTCGAGTGATTTTGGGGGTGCTCGAGATCGAACTCCAACGCAAGCTTTTTGCTAAAAGCTCGACAGTTCCAGTTACGTTCGAGAATGGTTTGATCACCATAAACGTGGCTTTTCACAATAAGGCTATGTGCACATGTTGCTATCTGCATGTGTCCTCCGTACCCAGCACAATTCCTCTCCCTTTCCTACTCACCGATCACGGGCGTCTCGCTGCACGGCTGTCACAAATCTGCGGTGTCATTTCCGCTTTAGAAAATGGCTGCGGCTTCATTAGTCAATTAGTTATTCTGTGCTTTCCCTGCCCACCGGCGCTTATGATTGGTTGTAGTCAGACATGTCCCCAAGCTGACACAGCAGGCTTCAAGATAACAAAATCTGCCTATTGATATCGTGAGAGGCACTAGACTAGTGGATAAAGTGCCCGCCTAAGAAGCATAATGTTGGGAGTTCTAGCCCCAAAATAATAATAATTATTTATTTTTTTATTTATAATTTTAAATTATAATTATTATCTATTTATAAAGTGAAAGTAAATAAACACACACCGCGAAAAATCCTTTATTTGGAATAAAAGACAAAAAAACAGTTTCACCATTTTATTAAAATCCTCCAATATCCCTCCAGGTCCGACATAATCCACACAACACTGTCATCTCTGCTACAGAACACGAGTGCTCTGCATGAGCTTCACGTAGCAATGAAGTAAATCACGTGGTCAGCTGAGACTTCAGCAATCCAGACTTCAAGATTAGCAAATCTGCCTATCATTCACATTAGAGGCGCTAGGTGAGTGGATAGAGTGCTCACCTAGGGAGCATAAGGTTGCGAGTTCTAGACATGGTAAATTTATTTATTTTTATTTTTTTTTTCATTTTAAATTATATTTATATATATTTATAAAAATAATTTAATTATGCACTAAGGGGAGGAACCGGACATCAGCTGTGAGCTCTCTTTCTCTCTATCTCTCTCCTTTCTCTCTCTCATTTCTCTCTCTTTCTCTCTCTCCTTTCTCTCTCTCATTTCTCTCTCTCTCCTTTCTCTCTCTCTCTCCTTTCTCTCTCTCTCTCCTTTCTCTCTCTCTCTCCTTTCTCTCTCTCCTTTCTCTCTCTCCTTTCTCTCTCTCCTTTCTCATCTTTCTCTTCTTTCTCCTCTCTCTCTCCTATCTCTCTCTCCTTTCTTTTTCTCCTTTCTCTCTCCTTTTTTTCTCTACTTTCTTTTCTCTTCCTTCTCTTCTTTCTCTTCTCTCTCTCCTTTCTCTCTCCTTTCTCACTCTCCTTTCTTTCTCTCTCTTTCTCTCTCTCTCCTTTCTTTCTCTCCTTTCTATCTCTCCTATCTCTCTCCTTTCTTTCTCTCCTTTCTCTCTCTCCTTTCTTTCTCTCCTTTCTCTCTCTCTCTTTCTCTCTCTCCTTTCTTTCTCTCCTTTCTCTCTCTCCTTTCTTTCTCTCCTTTCTCTCTCTCCTTTCTTTCTCTTCTTTCTCTTGTTTCTCCTCTTTAACCTCTTTCTCTTCTCTCTCTTCTTTCTCTTTCTCTCTCTTCCTTCTCTCTTTCTCTTCTCTCTCTTCTTTCTCTTTCTCTCTCTTCCTTCTCTCTTTCTCTTCTTTCTCCTCTTTCGCTTCTTTCTCTCTCTTCTTTCTCTCTTTCTCTCTCTCTCTTCTTTCTCGCTTTTCTTTCTCTCTTTCTCTTTCTCTCTCTCTCTTCTTTCTCGCTTTTCTTTCTCTCTTTCTCTTTCTCTCTTTCTCTCTCTTTCTCTCTCTCTCTCCTCTCTTTCTCAGACCTGGCGATGATCAGCTGAAGTGGTCACCTGACGGAATCAGCTGACACTATAAGTCGAGCGGTGTGGCCGGCTTTTTACCGCCCGTCCGGCTAAACTATCAGCTGATGCTGTCGGACAGGAGTCGGCACTGAAGTGTGTAGTTTGTTTTGTTTTTTTTGCACTGATGTATCAGCTGATTGTATAAAAGCCATTTATACAATCAGCTGCTGTGTCATGTGATTCAGGCCCTTGAACCTGACACATCATCTGATCGCTTTGCCTTCCAGCAAACCGATCAGATGATAATGGATCTGGATTGGACGGCGCAGGACCCTTGACCCAGGATTACTGCAGAGGGGGCTAGCATACAAAAATATGGCGAAGTCCGCGTCATTTGTTTTTTAGTTATTTCATGAAATTCATGAAATATTAAAAAAAGGGATTCCCTACATTTTTGGTTCCCAGCTGGTACAAATAGGCAGCTGGGGGTTGGGGGTAGCTCGTAGGTGCCTGCTGTACCTGGCTAGCATACAAAAATATGGCAAAGCCCATGTTATTTGTAGAGATGAGCGAACCGGTCGTGGTTCGAACCACATAGGAAACAATGGGAGGCAATCACAAACACATAAAAACACCTAGAAAACACCCTCAAAGGTGTAAAAAAGGTGACAAACAACTCAGAACGCAACACAAACACATGGGAAAGTGACAAGGACATATACTCATGCGAAAACAAAAAAGCTGGACAAGAAAAAAGAGGAGGAGACACAGATATAGGCATGGCATGCCCTTCTAAAATCATGTAAAACACCGCAAGGTTACTCCAAGCGGAGTCTCCCTTTTTTCCAAAAATTGGGCCACACACACACACACCCACCCCTTCAGTGGCAGCACTTGTGCCCCAGTTGTACACTTCACAGCTAGATTTGCATCAAGCACATTCAAAGATACGCCATCCTTAACCGTCCCCAGGATGACACCGGGGTAGGTAGCCAAGTTTTTCCTGATCCCAGCTCTGTTCATCTTGGATCATTTTTAAAAACAATGTAAGCAAGGGTTACTCCAAGCGGAGTCTCCCTTTTTTCCAAAAATTGGGCCCCACACACACCCACCCCTTCAGTGGCAGCACTTGTGCCCCAGTTGTACACTTCACAGCTAGATTTGCATCAAGCACATTCAAAAATATGCCATCCTTAACCGTCCCCAGGATGACACCGGAGTACGTAGCTAAGTCTTTCCTGATCCCAGCTCTGTTCATCTTGGATCATTTTTAAAAACAATGTAAGCAAGGGTTACTCCAAGCGGAGTCTCCCTTTTTTCCAAAAATTGGGCCCCACACACACCCACCCCTTCAGTGGCAGCACTTGTGCCCTAGTTGTACACTTCACAGCTAGATTTGTATCAAGCACATTCAAAAATACACCATCCTTAACCGTCCCCAGGATGACACCGGGGTAGGTAGTTAAGTCTTTCCTGATCCCAGCTCTGTTAATCTTGGATCATTTTTAAAAACAATGTAAGCAAGGGTTACTCCAAGCTGAGTCTCCCTTTTTTCCAAAAATTGGGCCCCACACACACCCACCCCTTCAGTGGCAGCACTTGTACCCCAGTTGTACACTTCACAGCTAGATTTGCATCAAGCACATTCAAAAATACGCCATCCTTAACCATCCCCAGGATGACACCGGGGTTGGTAGCTAAGTCTTTACTGATCCCAGCTCTGTTCATCTTGGATCATTTTTAAAAACAATGTAAGCAAGGGTTACTCCAAGCGGAGTCTCACTTTTTTCCAAAAATTGGGCCCCACATACACCCACCCCTTCAGTGGCAGCACTTGTACCCCAGTTGTACACTTCACAGCTAGATTTGCATCAAGCACATTCAAAAATACGCCATCCTTAACCGTCCCCAGGATGACACCGGGGTAGGTAGATAAGTCTTTCCTGATCCCAGCTCTGTTCATCTTGGATCATTTTTAAAAACAATGTAAGCAAGGGTTACTCCAAGCGGAGTCTCCCTTTTTTCCAAAAATTGGGCCCCACACACACCCACCCCTTCAGTGGCAGCACTTGTGCCCCAGTTGTACACTTCACAGCTAGATTTGCATCAAGCACATTCCAAATCCACAAGCATTTACTCTCCCCAGGATGACACAGGGGTAGTAAATTCCTTGTGGATCCATGACTTGTTCATTTTGATGAACGTTAGTCTATCCACATTATCACTGGACAGACGCTTGCGCTTATCTGTCAGCACACACCCAGCAGCACTGAAGACACGTTCAGAGACAACGCTGGCAGCTGGACACGACAAAATCTCCAAGGCGTAAGTGGGGAGCTCTGGCAATTTTTCAAGATTTGAAGCCCAAAATGAGCAAGGCTCTTTTTGCAAAGTCATGGCATCGATGTTCATTTGGAGATACTCCTGTATCATCCTCTCCAGCCGTTGACTATGTGTCAGACTTGTTGTCTCTGGTGGCCTTGCAAAGGATGGTCTAAAAAAATTATGAAAAGATTCAATAAAATTGCTGTTACCAGCACCAGATACGGTGCTACTGGTACGGGTAGACTGTTGAAGATGACGAGACCATCCCATGTTTGTCAAGTTACAACTGGGAGATTCACTCCCTGCACCACGGTTGTTTGGTGGAGAAGCCGAGCTAAGATCGAGTAACAGCTTCTGCTGATACGCCTGCATACAAGCGTCCCTTTCTATGGCTGGAATTATGTCACAAAATTTGGACTTGTACCGGGGATCTAATAGTGTGGCAACCCAGTACTCATCATCACTCCTAATTTTGACAATACGAGGGTCATGTTGGAGGTAGTGCAGGAAGAAGGCGCTCATGTGTCTTGCGCAGCCATGCGGACCAAGTCCACGCTGTGTTTGTGGCATAGAGGTGCTAACCGTTCTTTCTTCCTCTGACATCTCCCCCAAACCTCTTTCAACAGAAATTTAACCAAGGTCTCCCTCATCCGCTGAGTCTTCCATGTCCATGGACAGTTCGTCCTCCATTTCTTCATGTTCTCCTGCACCTTCCTCAACATTTCGCCTGCTACTATGCGCCCTTGTTGATCCATGTCCCCCATGGTCCCATGCCTGCCGCGTTGGTGATGAACGTCTGGACCTTGGTGATGTTGTTCTGTCTTGCGCATATGAATCCTCCTGTAGTTCCTCCCCTTCCTGTTGTCCCACCCCCTGACTCCGAATAGTGTTTAGCGTGTGCTCCAGCATGTAAATGACTGGAATTGTCATGCTGATAATGGCATTGTCAGCGCTAAACATATTCGTCGCCATGTTGAAACTGTGCAGAAAGGTGCATAGGTCCTTGATTTGAGACCACTCCATCAGGGTGATCTGCCCCACCTCTGCATCTCGTTGGCCCAGGGTATAAGTCATGACGTATTGCACCAGGGCTTGACGGTGCTGCCACAGTCGCTGTAACATGTGGAGAGTCGAATTCCAGCGTGTCGGCACATCGCATTTCAGGCGATGAACCGGCAGGCCGAAAGCCTTCTGGAGCGATGCAAGTCGCTCAGCAGTGGTGGTTGAACGGCGGAAGTGAGCAGACAGTTTTCGTGCCCTGTTCAGAAGGCCATCTAGGCCGGGATAGTGTGTTAAAAATTGCTGGACAACAAGGTTCAACACGTGAACCATACAAGGCACGTGTGTCACCTTGCCCAGGTGAAGGGCCACACCCAGGTTTGCAGCATTGTCGCACACGGCCTTACCAGGCTGCAGGTTGAGTGGAGACAACCATTTATTAAACTCAGTCTCCAGAGCTGCCCACAACTCAGCCGCTGTGTGACTCTTATTTCCAAGACATTTCAAGCTAAAGACCGCCTGATGCCATTGCGCTCTGCTGCCAGCTTAGTAATGAGGGGTGCGTGATTCCTTCTGCGCAGTTAGAACGCTGGTGGCCTGACCAGGCAGGCTTGGGGCAAAGGTGGAGGACCCAGACGAGGTGGAGGAGGCAGAAGCAGTGGCAGAACTTGGACAGACAGAGGATTGACACACAAGTCGTGGAGACGGCAAGACTTGTGCAGCAGACCCTTCACCATCTATCACCATAGTTACCCAGTGCCCTGTCAGCGACATGTAACGTCCCTGTCCATGCTTACTGGTCCAAGTATCGGTCGTGAAATGCACCCGTTCACACACAGAGTTTCTCAAGGAAGCGGTGATGTTGTGTGCGACATGCTGGTGTAGCGCAGGCACACCTTTCTTAGTGAAGTAGTGGCGACTGGGCATCTGGTACTGGGGCACAGCGACAGACATAAGGTCTCTAAAATCCTGTGCGTCCACCAGGCGGAAAGGCAGCATTTCAGTAGCCAAGAGCTTACAGAGGGATAAAGTCAACCTCTTCGCTTTGTCATGGGTCACAGGAAATGGCTTTTATTTGTCCACATCTGAGGGACAGAGATCTGCCTGCTGTGTGTAGACGGTGGTGAGTAGGGTGTCCCTGAAAAAATGCAGGTTTGTGAGGAAAGTGCAGGCGTAGACATGATGTTGCCTTCATCCAACGTTGATGCTATCGATGTCTGAGAGAGCTGTACACACACACTTGTTTCCCCATCCAAACCAAATGACGACCTACCAAGCAAACTGCCTGTTGCGGTTACAGTGGTGAAAGTTGTGCGTGGAAAACCAGGTGTGACAGCTGTCCCCACAGTCCTAGAAGATGAAGAGCGCGCGGATGCATTTGAAGGGGCAGGCGGTGGATGGTTCGCTTCGCTAGACCGTATTGCAGCACGGTGAGCTTCCCACTGGGTCATATGATATTTATTCATGTGACGATTCATGGAAGAAGTTGTCAAACGCCTGAGGTTTTGCCCTCTACTAACAGAATCACGACAAATTTTACATATCACATGATTTGGGCGATCTTTTTCTATGTCAAAAAAGGTCCAGGCTAGGCAAGGCTTAGAGGGCATGCGACCTGCTGAGCCCCCCCGACTAGTGCTCAGAGGTAGAGTGGTGGCTGAGGATGCAGTTGTACATGTGCTACCAGTACTACTCCTCTGTCCAGGAAGGCGCAAGGTAACTTCGTCATCAGTAGCATCCTCCTCCACCGCCTCTGTTGACCTCCTCGAGTGCTTGACTGTGGGTTGACAGTAGGTGGGAGCTAGAACTTCCTCATCAATTGTTGTGTTTGCACTCCCCTCACCCTCAGACCGAGCCTCTTCTTGCCCTGACCGAATATTTAAGTTGTCATCCCAATATGGTATCTGTGTCTCATCTTCATCAGTATGTTCCTCATTGTCTATAACAACAGGTATTACAGTTTGTGAATAAGGGTCAACATTATGCTCAGAAACTTGGTCCTCATGGCCTAAATCAGAGTCACAAAGGTTCTGGGCATCACTGCAGACCATTTCCTGGTCTGTACTCACTGTAGCTTGGGAGCACACCTCTGATTCCCAGGCTACAGTGTGACTGAAAAGCTCTGCAGACTCAGCCATCTCAGTTCCACCATACTGTGCAGGGCGGATGGAGACTTCAGAGCTGGGACAAAGCAAGTGTGATTGGGATGACAACTCAGAGGACTGGTGTTTTTTGGATGCGGTAGTTGAGGTGGCGGAGAGGGCACTTGTTGGACCACTTGGGATCCATTCAAGCATTTTCTTTTTTTGGCCATCATCTACCTTTGTTCCAGTTGTTCGTGTCCGTAAAAAAGGGAGCACATCGGATTGTCCACGGTAAGTAGTAGACATCTTACTTTTGCTGGAAGATGGTCTATCTTCAGCAGATGTTAATGGAGCTTTGCCACCTTCCCCACGGACAAACCCTTTTTTTCCTTTTCCAACACGCCTCTTCCCCTTTCCACCAGCATCTGTCATTTTGCTACTCATTTTGATTGTGACAAGATTGTGCACTTAAAATGTATTAGTAAAAATTGAGAGGTGGTGTAGATTGGAGCGGTGGTCTATCTTTATTAACAGCAGAATAAACAACAATAACTATCCCTGACAATGCAACTACGGCCCTTAAACTGGCAGCATAGTTTGCTAGTATAATGGCTTAGTAACAATGAGTTTGAGTGTGCAATGCAGTGGTGCTGCAAATAGCTTTGCACCAGTGGGACACTAATGGAAGTCCAACAGCCACTTTTAGGATGCCACTAAGTTTACTCAGTGTTTGCTAGTATAATGGCTTAGTAACAATGAGTTTGAGTGTGCAATGCAGTGGTGCTGCAAATAGCTTTGCACCAGTGGGACACTAATGGAAGTCCAACAGCCTCTTTTAGGATGCCACTAAGTTTACTCAGTGTTTGCTAGTATAATGGCTTAGTAACAATGAGTTTGAGTGTGCAATGCAGAGGTGCTACAAATAGATTTGAACTAGTGGGACACTAATGGAAGTCCAACAGCCACTTTTAGGATGCCACTAAGTTTACTCAGTGTTTGCTAGCATAATGGCTTAGTAACAATGAGCTTGCGTGTGCAATGCAGAGGTGCTGCAAAAATATTTGCACTAGTGGGACACTAATGGAAGTCCAACAGCCACTTTTAGGATGCCACTAAGTTTACTAAGTGTTTGCTAGTATAATGGCTTAGTAACAATGAGTTTGAGTGTGCAATGCAGAGGTGCTGCAAATAGATTTGCACTAGTGGAACACTAATGGAAGTCCAACAGCCACTTTTAGGATGCCACTAAGTTTACTCAGTGTTTGCTAGTATAATGGCTTAGCAACAATGAGCTTGAGTGTGCAATGCAGAGGTGCTGCAAATAGATTTGCACTAGTGGGACACTAATGGACATCCAACAGTCACTTTTAGGATGCCACTAAGTTTACTCAGTGTTTGCTAGTATAATGTCTTAGTAACAATGAGCTTGAGTGTGCAATGCAGAGGTGCTGCAAATAGATTTGCACTAGTGGGACACTAATGGAAGTCCAACAGCCACTTTTAGGATGCCACTAAGTTTACTCAGTGTTTGCTAGTATAATGGCTTAGTAACAATGAGCTTCAGTGTGCAATGCAGAGGTGCTGCAAATAGATTTGCATTAGTGGGACACTAATGGAAGTCCAACAGCCACTTTTAGGATGCCACTAAGTTTACTCAGTGTTTGCTAGTATAATGGCTTAGTAACAATGAGCTTGAGTGTGCAATACAGAGGTGCTGCAAATAGATTTGCACTAGTGGGACACTAATGGAAGTCCAACAGCCACTTTTAGGATGCCACTAAGTTTACTCAGTGTTTGCTAGTATAATGGCTTAGCAACAATGAGCTTGAGTGTGCAATGCAGAGGTGCTGCAAATAGATTTGCACTAGTGGGACACTAATGGAAGTCCAACAGCCACTTTTAGGATGCCACTAAGTTTACTCAGTGTTTGCTAGTATAATGGCTTAGTAACAATGAGTTTGAGTGTGCAATGCAGAGGTGCTGCAAATAGATTTGCACTAGTGGAACACTAATGGAAGTCCAACAGCCAGTTTTAGGATGCCAATAAGTTTACTCAGTGTTTGCAAGTATAATGGCTTAGTAACAATGAGATTGAGTGTGCAAAGGGCAGGAGGGTACAGTGGCAGGGTTGTGTGTCAGTGTACAGGAAATGAAGCCTCACTTTCTATCCCTCCTAATGGGGAAATGCAGTGAGGAAGTCCCTGACCTTAGTTACACAGACACTGTTATCTTCTGTAGCTGTTAAAATCTGTTTCCACGGACCTGACTGTCACCTATGGCTCTGAGCCTGCGGTTATTAGCCCTTACAAGGACTAAGAGAAACTTTTATCCCTATTCTGTATAGCGCTGTGTGTAGAGCGTACACAGCAGTATTGGAGACAGGAGCTACGCCAGCGGTAACTGACACCCAGACGCAGAAGAGATAATGGCGTCCGGACGGGCAGATACCAGTTTTTATAATGCAGGGACATGTGACATGGACATCCTATCACACATGCCTTCGCTTCTCTGGCTAAAAGTCCACTTAGCTGTGTGTGTATCTGGGATTGGCTGACATGCTGGCCCGCCCCACTACACGCCCGCGCTTAGGGAAGGAAGACAAGGAAAAAAAAAAATGGCGATCGCCATTATCCCAGCAGCAGTGATCTGAATGTGCTGTTCCCGCACACTATACGCTGAAATTTTCATAATAGTGTGAGTCACAGAGTGACTCACACTATTACAGCGGAAAGCCAGCTAGTAATTAGCTTGGCTTTTTGCTGCTAGAACCGTTCTCGAACGTAACTAGAACTATCGAGCTTTAGCAAAAAGCTCGAGTTCTAGTTCGATCTAGAACAGCCCCCAAAATCACTCGAACCGCGAACTGGAGAACCACGAACCACGAACCGCGCTCAACTCTAGTCATTTGTTTTGAATTATTTCATGAAATTCATGAAATAATTAATAAAAAAAGGGGCTTCCCTATATTTTTGTTTTCAGCCAGGTACAAATAGGTAGCTGGGGGTTGGGGACAGACCGTAGCTGCCTGCTGTACCTGGCTTGCATACAAAAATATGGTGAAGTCCACGTCATTTGTTTTTTAATTATTTCATGAAATTCATGAAATAATAAAGAAAGGGCTTCCCTATATTTTTGGTTCCCAACCGGGTACAAATAGGCAGCTGGGGGTTGGGGGCAGCTCGTAGGTGCCTGCTGTACGTCGCTAGCATACAAAAATATGGCAAAGCCCACGTCATTTGTTTTTGAATTATTTCATGAAATTCATGAAATAACTAATAAAAAAAGGGCTTCCCTATATTTTTGTTTCCAGCCGGGTACAAATAGGCAGCTGGGGGTTGGGGGCAGCCCGTAGCTGCCTGCTGTACCTGGCTAGCATACAAAAATATGGCGAAGCCCAAATAATTTTTTGGGGGGGCAAAAAGTCCTGCATACAGTCCTGGATGGAGTATGCTGAGCCTTGTAGTTCTGCAGATGCTGTCTGTCTGTATGGAGGAGAGCAGACAGCAGCTGCAGAAAGGCAAGGCTCAGCATGCTCCATTCACTAGTGTATGCAGGAGAGCAGACAGCAGCTGCAGAGCTACAAGGCTCAGCATACTCCATCCAGGACTGTATGCAGGAGTTTTTTTGACACCAAAAAAATGACGTGGGCTTCGCCATGTTTTTGTATGCTAGCCAGGTACAGCAGGCAGGTACGGCTGCCCCCAACCACCAGCTGCCTATGTGTACCCGGCTGGGAACTAAAAATATAGGGAAGTCCGTTTTTTTTTTTTAATTATTTCATGAAATAATTAAAAAACAAATGATGTGGGCTTCGCCATATTTTTGTGTCCAGCCAGGCACAACTAGGCAGCTGGGGATTGGAATTCGCAGCACAGGTTAGCCCAAGGTTTCTGGGCGCCTCTGCTGCGAATTGCAATCCGCAGCCTCCCCAGAAAATGGCGCTTTCATAGAAGCGCCATCTGGCACTGTATCCAACTCTTCCAACAGCCCTGGTGACGGTGGCTTGCTGGGTAATAATGGGTTAATACTGGCTTTGTTTTACTAGCTAGTATTAAGCCAGAAATTCTTAATGTCAGGCAAGTTTGACCCGGCCATTAAGAATCTCCAATAAAGAGTTAAAAAAAGACACCACACAGAGAAAAAATACTTTAATAGAAATAAATACACAGACACTTAGAGACTCCCTGTTCATTACTCCCTCTTATCCCTCCATGATCCGGCTCTTCTGTCTTCTTTCGCCTTCAACACATGCAGCGCTGCTACATCAGCAGCGCTGCATGGGGGAAGACGCTGTTCCCCGTGCAGTGTTTTCATTCCGTGAGTGAGAAGGAGCTGCTGCCTGTAAGCGGTGACGTCACCAGTGACAGGCGCGTTGCTATAGCAACGGTGATCCCCGTTCTTGACCGGCTGTGGCAGCCGGTTTATAACGGAACGGGGAAGCAAACCGGGAACCCGACCGTGTGCCAGAGCATGTCGCCAATACACGGGGATGCACAAATGATCACTGTGTACTGAAGAGATGTACTGACAGGTCCTACATGACGCGTCATAGTCATGTGACCAGTCTGTATCCAATGAGATAACAGACACGTGACTGGTCACTTGGCTATTTTGACGTCACGGAAGGTCCTATCAGTGCTGGTTACCGGGAGGACGCAGCAATCATCGGAAGGAATAGCGACATGACACAGAGTGCAGGACGGATCGCGGGGACCAGTAAGTGTTATGGCAATGTTTATTAACTGTATGTGTACATTTATAATGTGTTTTTATGTGTTTGTGATTGCCTCCGATTGTTTTCAATGGGGTTCGAGAGGTTCGTCGAACGGCTCGTCGAACGGGGCACCGTTCGACGAACCGAACTCTAACACTAGGGGGTGGCTCTTCTCCACCCGAGACTGGCAACGACAGGAGCTTATTACCCATGATCGAGAAGAAAAAGAGCAGATAAGGAGCGCTGTTTCCTGAGTAAGAGGGCCACGGTGCCGTGGCCTTATGGAGCGGTTTGACCCCGAGCAGGGATGGGGGTTTATCCGCGAAGCAGGTCTCACAGTGGGGGTGTATGTGTCCCAACGAGATTTGGCACAGCACCTTCCTTGGGGTCACCCAGAGCGTAATCTCAAGCCGGAGGAGATGGTTACTTTCACCCGTCATTGCGGAAAGCGGGGCTGGTATGCCCTGGATGTAACCAAACATGTGACGTTTGAGAAAGGGTATGTGTCGGCGTCAATAGCACGTAGTCGCAAAGAAGCATAGCTACGGCACCCGACAGTCTATTATTAGAGTGTTAAAACTGTTACAGAACCAGTAGTTGCGATGCCATAGAATTGTTAGGTATTGGTGTTTTTGTTTATTATTTTTCATAGTTTATTATTTTTCATATAGAAAATGTTAGTGAATAAGTGCCTAATCAACCAGTTTTAATGAAACGAGTGAAAGTTACCTGATTTACAAGTAAATTGCTGAAAATGTACAATTGGTACATGGACTCCGTTAAAAGTTTTAGAGTATATTGAGTAAATATGGACCACGGTCACAGGACTGGCGTGACCAACACAAACTTGTGTCTTGTATAATAGTTGCACCTCCTGTGCCAACGAGAGTCATCTAAAATACAATACCCGGGACCTTAACCCGGTCACGGACCCACCTTAGGTTTCCAGGAGGAACAGGTTGCTTGGGTGGCGGGTTATTGGGATCCAGGATGTTGGGACTGGACTGTTGCCGGAAGGGGCTGCAACGGAGTAGGTTGAGCCTCCGTTACCATAGAAACCGGTAGCGTCCCACCGTTGGGCGACAAACTCTTAACAAAGGTTTTGTAACATTTAAGTGCAATGCCTCCCCTGTGTGGGATGGAACCCATTTAATAAAAGTGTGCTGATATGTTATATTTTTCCCTTTCTACAGTTCAAGCAAAACAAAAATATACCTCTGGTGTCCTGTAGCTCGGGGACGAGCTACGTTTAACCAAGGGGGAATGTGACGCCCTGGCCTATCAGGTCGTCACAGGGTATTGTGCAATCTGCCCTTCAGCACAGTATCCACCCTCTTTGATTACGGGTCCTGGTCCTTTGGTGTTGCGAACAGCTGAGCCAATCAAAACCCTAAGAACACTTTACACTATACTCACCAGACACACCATTGGGGGGCCTGAAGAGAATAGGGCCACCCATATGGGGGGTTTGTAGGGGAGAGTAAGAAAAGTCACAGTTTAGCGGAGGAGAAGAGAAGTGAAATGGTAGAGGAAGGAGGGGAAGTGACTCTCGGGAGGAGAGGTCATGGAGCAGGGCTCCTTAGTACTAGGTGGCAGACGTTGGTCTGGGCCTGGTAGGAGCTGGAACCCCGGTCGCAGGGGATAGTGTCAGGGGGCACGGACTGCCGAGGAGGGTGGCCAGCAGCCTTGAGTTATCACCGGGCAGGGGCCAGGGCATGAAGGGGTACGTGGACCCTAGGCCAGAAAGTGGTTTCACGCGTCCTGGCAATTTACCTGACGGGGGTGAAGACTTCAAGTGTCATCCCCAACCCGCTCCAAAAATCGGGGTACTAGCGCACCGATGGGATAGGACTTTCCCAATACAGTCCAAAGAAATCCTACTCGTGAACACTGAGAGCAAGCTCACTACGCTAGCCATACGGGTGAGCGGGACCCGAAAAGTTTCAGGCTTGAGGGTCCAAAGAAGAAACCACAGGTGCCAAGGAAACGGCCACAGACTAACCACAACGTCAAGGGCACGGACCCAAGCATACTCACTCCCAGCTGCAGTGGTGCTCAGAACTCTGGTTTACAAGCTGTCAGTGTGATTATTTCTGGACTGAGTGAGTACAGTGAAAAAAATCCTTTTCCTACCCCAATGGCACCCCTACATGACCATCACCGGGCTCCCGGGGCAAACACCCCCTACCCACGGAGGGGTTAAAACACCTTGCTGCCATAACATCGCCACTGGGCGTCCCCAACAGCAGCGGTGGTACCCTAACTAACCACGCACCGTGGGTGGCGTCACGAACTTTCCTAATCCCGTGTATATACTCCCCAACTCCTTTTTGATTCGAGTGTCCACATGGACCCCCCCGGTTCCGGAGACCCGTCGAGTCACTGCGCCTCAGGATCCGAGCGGCTTCGCTTGCTACTATGGGGGCGGTACAGGAGCACCCTGCCCCACACCCCTAAACTGTTGGCTGCGGTGGATGAGATGCTCTGTCGGCGGTGCAGGGCTGTGCTGGCTACCGTTGGCAATATGTGGAGCAGGGCGGTGCGGCGGGTAAGATGCTCTGTTGGTGGTGCAATCTTCACATAATGCCGCCAGGAGTCGGTGTGTCGTCCAGGGATAGGGGGTACTCAGAGCTGGGCCAATGGGGTCACTTCTAGAGGTATCACGGTGGCGTGACCTGGTCTGTGATCCCAGGCTCCACAACAAAGAAAAAGGGGAATATGTACAGGGGAGATTGTCTGTGACGCCACCCGTGGGTTGCGGTGATGAGATGGTGGCACCGCCGATGCCTCTGGGGACCGTGCCCGAGACTGATGGTGTGGGGCAGCAAGGTGGGATCCCCTCCACGGGTAGGGGAGTTGTAGTCCCGGGGCCCAATTGGAAGTTGTGGTGGAGGCAGGGATTGCAGGGACTCACAGTTCGGTTGTCTTGGTGTTGGATGTAGCTAGGCTGATGTGTGTGGTCAGAAAACACAGAGTCCTTTGTAAACCAACTTGGCAAATGGCCGGTCACCGTTGGCGGGTGTCTTCGGGTCCCACACCCAGATGTACAGCCAGGGGCCCTTCCTCCCACACTCTCTGTCTGTCTCTCTCCTGTCTGGACTAGTCCGTTTGAACGGCCTCCAACTCGGGTCCCTCTCCCAGCACCGACAGGCTACAACCCTGTCCCGGTCGCCACAGGTTCCCCACTGCCGGATCTCCGTTGCCTGTGGCCCTCACAGCCACCTAGTCCTGTAGTCCAGGGCTCAAACCCCGGCTACCACTTTCTCTGGGGAGCTGAAGGCCTCCCCTGTCAGTTTTCCACTGGCTACAGCACAACAACTAAATTCTGCTCTGTCACTTCCTTAACTCCCCTCGCCCCCTCCCTTTTCCTGGGGAGGGGGTGAGTAGGGCCTGATTGGCGGGTGCACATCTGGGTGGGGGATGTGTAGATGCCAAGGAGGATTAACTCTTTCTGTGACTAGAAACACACAAGGTCCAAAAAATATCAACTTAGCCTTCAAAAAGCAATTATCTCAGAACACGAAAAACACCCTTAGGTAAACTACCTGGGTATATTGAAGCAACGCTAATAAATAATGAAAATATCATGGAGTAAATTCAAAATATTTTTATTCCATCATTTTTTATTCAAACATAAACCACACCACAAAGGAGATCATGTTACATCCAAAAAACTGCCTCAGGTTAAGAAAGGTTTGGCATTAAGTATCCTATTAAACATTTAGACAAATTTTTCTACATATGATTCAATTCACATGATGCGGCAATTCATCATCAAAACAATACACTCATGCTATAAGTCGTTCCCAGGTTTTGATTTCATTATTTGGCTATCTCAACAGTATATCACCATCTTAATTGTTTATTAAGAAAATTTTGAACAAATATATATAGAGATTAAAGACACAAATGACAGGAAATTATTTCTTTACCTATCTGCAGGAAATACATATAAACATATTTATTTTATTATTTACCTCTGGTAATATTATTTATCTTGGTTTAATCTCTAAAGATCTCCGTTTTAACAGTAAAGTCGATATCAACCAATTAATTCGTTTATAAACCTTAGAAAGACAGCCGAATTTCACATATGGGAAGCAGTGAATACAGGCATGAAAAACCGGACTCTTTTTTTATATAATGACATATGTCATAAACATGAAGCCCAGCGGTTTGGGGGAGGGATTGCCATGCCGTATCAAACAAATCCTAGATTTTAAAAAAAACCTCAATGGCAGAGAAAACTCCAGTACCAGCTGATAAACATATAGCATTGGCAAATTAACCTAAATTTAGGTATATGTAGCAGTGACACACCTCTACCCTGCAGCCGGCTAATCAATTCTTAGCCAGCTAAAAAACCGCACCAGGCTATAATCTATGTGGCCGTACCAGCATATGAACTCGCACTATGTCAAAACACGAAACCAACAGGTTAGGGGAGGAATTACCGTGCCGCCTAAAGTGAATCTAATATTTCAAAATGCCTTGATGGCAGAAAAAATGTTTTTTCTTATTACCCGCCGATAGACCGATAATATTAGTAAATGTACATAAACTTAGGCATATATGACAGTAACACATCTCTACCCATCAACCGGCTGATCAATTCATAGTCAGCCTGAAGCCGCACAAGGTAATAGTTGGTGTGGCCATGACAACATAGAATTCACGGTGTATGCCCGACAATATCTTATAGCATCACGCGAATCGCATATATAACATTACATCACTTTCTACCGCTATCAGCAATATTTGTAATTAAGCGTAAACCGAACTATAGTGAATACCTGAGCAGTGGATGACTCTCTCCTTTCCCCGACGTACGTTTCGCGCCAGCTTTTTCAAGAGGGGCATTTGCCAATGCTATATGTTTATCAGCTGGTACTGGAGTTTTCTCTGCCATTGAGGTTTTTTTAAAATCTAGGATTTGTTTGATACGGCATGGCAATCCCTCCCCCAAACCGCTGGGCTTCATGTTTATGACATATGTCTTTATATAAAAAAAGAGTCCGGTTTTTCATGCCTGTATTCACTGCTTCCCATATGTGAAATTCGGCTGTCTTTCTAAGGTTTATAAACGAATTAATTGGTTGATATCGACTTTACTGTTAAAACGGAGATCTTTAGAGATTAAACCAAGATAAATAATATTACCAGAGGTAAATAATAAAATAAATATGTTTATATGTATTTCCTGCAGATAGGTAAAGAAATAATTTCCTGTCATTTGTGTCTTGAATCTCTATATATATTTGTTCAAAATTTTCTTAATAAACAATTAAGATGGTGATATACTGTTGAGATAGCCAAATAATGAAATCAAAACCTGGGAACGACTTATAGCATGAGTGTATTGTTTTGATGATGAATTGCCGCATCATGTGAATTGAATCATATGTAGAAAAATTTATGTCTAAATGTTTAATAGGATACTTAATGCCAAACCTTTCTTAACCTGAGGCAGTTTTTTGGATGTAACATGATCTGCTTTGTGGTGTGGTTTATGTTTGAATAAAAAATGATGGAATAAAAATATTTTGAATTTACTCCATGATATTTTCATTATTTATTAGCGTTGCTTCAATATACCCAGGTAGTTTACCTAAGGGTGTTTTTCGTGTTCTTTCTGTGACTACCTGGATTTGCCAGGGCGTCACATCGGCGTGTGTGCAGATGGATCTCTCAGATTATTATTGAGCCGAGAGCTCAATCTGCGCAGATGCTGATTCCGGGTGGCATTATTTGAGAAATGCACCGCCGACAGAGCACCTGGGACACCCACCACACCGCTGTCAGAGAATCTCACCCGCTGCACCAGCCTGCTCCACACAGCCAGCACAGCTGCCCCCATCGCAGCCAGCACAGCTGGCCACACAGCAGCCTGCACAATCAGCCACACAGCAGCCAGCACAGCCGGTCACACAGCAGGCAGCACAGGCGGCCACACCGCAGCCAGCATCGCCCTACTCCAACACCCCTGTGCCTCCTGTGATCCCAACTCCACCACTACTCTCACCCCCTACGATAAGACACCACCGGAGTATAAGACGGACCTCAATTTTTTTTTTACCTTTTTCATCTCCAAATTTTGGGTGGGTCTTATAGTCCAGTGCATCTTATAAATCAAAAAATACAGTAAGTAACAAAGCTCTCCTGACATGTCCATTTTAGTCAAGACTATAATTTCACATTAAAAACAATTATGCAACTTTAAAAAAAAATAATATTTTTCATTTGATTAAACATTCCTGAAAAAATCAGACTATAACAGCACATCCTTTTAAATAAGCCCTCCTGTTAACATCTTTTCTCTTCTAAACCTACATTGAGGAAAATAAGTATTTGTTACACTACCGATTTTTTAAGTTTTCCCACCTACAAAGAATGGAAAGGGCTCTAATTTTATTGTAGGCTCACTTCAACTGTGACAGAGTACAAAACAAAATCCAGAAAATCAAATTGTATGATTTTTAATTGATTAATTAGCATTTTATTGCGTGAAATAAGTATTTGATACAATAGAAAAACAGAACTTAATATTTGGTACAGAAATCTTTGTTTGCAATTAGAGGTCAGACGTTTCCTGTAGTTGTTGACCAGTTTGCACACACTGCAGCGGGGATTTTGGACCACTCCTCCATATAGATCTTCTCCAGATCTTTCAGGTTTCGGGGCTGTTGCTGGATAAAATTGAGTTTCAGCTCCCCTAAAGATTTTCTATTGGGTTCATGTTTGGAGACTGGCTAGGCCACTTCAGGACCTTGAAATGCTTCTTACAGAGCCACTTCTTAGATGCCCTGGCTGTGTGTCTCCAGATTCCTAACCCATCAGATGATGTTGGGGGAAAGCATGATTAGCATGCTGACCTAAAGCGCCAGATTCTTTAATTTTCCTGAGTGTTATACTGCCACAGAGATGTCTATCAGCTGATATAAGTGTGACGCCCTGGCCTATCAGGTCGTCACAGGGTATTGTGCAATCTGCCCTTCGTGGAGGCCTTGTACCATCACCGGGCTGGGACCAGTGCAGGACGGGGTATGCGGACCCTAGGTCAGGGAGTAGATTCAGGCAACCCTGACAATTCATCCGACGAGAACGGAGCCTTCAAGATCCACTCTCCACCCGCTCCAAAATCGGGGTACTAACGCAACAAGGGGATAGGACTTTCCACACATATGGTCCAGAAAATCCCAAGCGTGAACCCTGAGAGCAATCTCCCTCATTTAGCCATACTGGGGAGAGGGACCCGATTAGTTTCAGGCTATAGGGACCAACCAGAAGAGAACAAAGTGCCAAAGAAAGGTCATAGATCAACAGGCAACACCAGCAGGAATGGGACCCAAACGTGCTCCCCCTCAGCGGCAGCAGTGTCCAGAACTTTGGTTCACTAAAGTTGTAGGTGTCAGCGTTATTGGACTGAGTGAGTACGCAAGTGACCATTACCTCCCCAACGGCACATCCCTGTCACTATCACTGAGTCCCTGGGCATCCCCCCTACCCGTGGAGGGGTTAAACACCTGGCTGCCCACTACATCGCCACCGGGTAGTATTCCCCAGCTGCAGCAGTGGTACTCCACCTTACCACACACCACGGGTGGCGTCACAAACTGTAAATATACCGTTCCCTGTAAATATCCCCTTGATTGGAGTGGCCGCACGACCCCCCAGGTCCGGACGCCCCTCGAGCCACCGCGGATCCGGATCCGAGCAGCCCGGCTGCTGATGCAGGGGCGGAACACATCCAAATTACCTGGCGTCACGAACAGGATACGAGCATGACCCACTTACCTGAGTGACGTGCGCCTTGAAAACCGAAATCCGCGAGTCAAGATCCCATTCCCGCCAATCCGCCATCTTCCGCCATCGTTTTGCGCCAAAAACGCTATCTTCCCCACGAAAGCATGCAAAGCAGGAGCACCGCCCTTCGTCCTGCATGTAAGGCCGGAACCGGAAGTTCCCAGAGGGCAACAGCATCGAGAGAAGTGCTGAGTGAAAACCGAGGGGGCGTGCCAGAATGTAACTACAGTGGAAGAGAAGTAGGGACTCCAGGACTCTGCCATAATCTTCCTGGACAGCTCAGAGGCAAGATGGGGCAGCGGAGCTGGTCACCGGAATGTGCTGTTCCCGGGACCGCGACGTAGATCGAGGAGGAGACAGAGCAGCTGTGCAGGAAGATTTGGACACAGTTCCTGTTCATCTTGGATCACTGGTGTGAAGAGATGAGGAGCCTGGCAATGGCGGTGCGAGTCCGTGAGATAGAGATCCCACGTGGAGAGAGGGTAAGCGGTTACCCAGTCCCTATTGATTACCCCAATCCGGCCAATGCAGCTGTGGGATCCGGACCGACCCCGCTCCCGGTGATCACACCACCGCCACCAACGCCATCCTCGGCAGACGCTGAGCTCCCCACTTCTACCCCGGCAGCGGAACTTTCGGTGCCGTTGAGTGACGCCCCAGCTGCGGAAACCTCAGTTCTGTCCCTTGACCCAGTCATGTCAGGGGTCAACCCAACATCAGCCAGACCAGACCCGGCCACATCACCATGCCCGTCTTCAGAGGCAGAGCACCTGGACCCTGCAACCCCGGCTGCGGAGAAGTCGGTCCTTCTGATACCCAAGGTGGAAGTGGAGCCTGGAGAGCTGCTGGTTCCACCGCCGCGCGACATCTCAGCTGCTGTTGGGGCCGCAAGAGTGCACCTGAAGCCAGAGCCAGCTAGGGAGCCGAGGCCGGACGCTGATGCCCCCTACTGGGAACAACACCATCAGCAATCACAAGCAGAGATAACGACACGAGACCGGCGACGACGGAAACTTGCCACCCGCAACCGAGATGAGAAGGAGCAAGTGAGGAGCGCTGCTTCACGAGTCCAAGGGCCACAGTGCCGTGGTCTGGTGGACCGTTTTGACCCCATAGAGGGATGGGGGTTTATTCGGGAGGCAGGCCTCACAGCTGGGGTGTTCGTGTCACGACGGGATGTGGTGCAGCAGCTCCCCAGGGGACACCCCGAGCGAAATTTACAACTGAAAGATATGGTCACCTACACCCGGCATTGTGGAGAGCAGGGCTGGTATGCACTAGAGGTGACCAAGCATGTGATGCCTGAAGAAGAGTCTGTGCCGGCATTGATAGTACGTAGTCGCAAGGAAGCGTGGCTACGGGATCCAGTAGTTTAATGTTTTAATAAAAAGTGTTAGGTATCTGTGCCTTCGTTTGTTGTTTTCCAAAGTTTATTATTTTTTTATATAGAAAATGTTAGAAAATAAGCACCTAATCAACCGGGTCTGAATGAAAGAGTGAAAATTACCAGATTTACGAGAAGATTTGTTATAGTGTGTTCCCCGGTACATGGACTGTGTTAGCTTTATATAGTAAAAATGGACCACGGTCACAGGACTGGTTGTAACCAACACGAACTTGTGTTGTTGTAAATAGTTACACCTCCTGTACCCACCAGAGTCGTCAATCACAACACCCGGGACCTTAACCTGGTCACGGACCCACAATAGGTTTGCAGGGGGTCAGGTTGTTTGGGTGGCGGGTTATTGAAATCCAGGACATTGGGACTGGACTGTTGCAGGAAGAGGCTGCAACGGAGCAGGTTGAGCCTCCGCTACTACTGAAACCAGTAGCGTTCCATCGTTGGAAAGATGAACTTATAAACTTGAAGTAACATTTAAGTGACAAGCCTTCCTATTGTGGGATGAACCCATGTAAATAAAAATGTTCCTTTTTTTTTCTATTTTTCACAGTTTAAAAAAAAAAAAAAAAAAAAATAATAATAAACCTCTGATGTCCTGTAGCTCGGGGACGGGCTACGTTTTAACCAAGGGGAAATGTGACGCCCTGGCCTATCAGGTCGTCACAGGGTATTGTGCAATCTGCCCTTCTGTGCAATATCCACCTCCTCCTTGGTTACGGATCCCTAACTAATGGTGTTGCCAAAACCAGATAATCAAAATCCTAGGAACACTCTGCACCACACCCACCAGACACACCAGTGGATGGCCTGAGTGGAATAGGGTCGCCCATGTGGGGGGTTGGTTAAGGGGAGGTCAGGAGTATCAGGAGTGAGTCTGAGGAGAGGAGAGTGTAGTGTTGGAGGTGAAAGAGAGAGGAGGTCAGGGGCTGGGCTACTTGGAAGTACTAGGTAGCAGAGGTTCGTCTGGGCCTGGTAGGAGCTGGACCCCTGGTCACAGGGGATCGTGACAAGGGGCACAGCATTGTCGTGGAGGACAGCCGGAGGCCTTGTACCATCAGCAGACTGGGGCAACGGCATGACGGGGTACGTGGACCCTAGCTCAGGGAGTAGATTCAGGCAACCTGACAATTCACCCGACGAGAACGGAGCCTTCAAGATCCACTCTCCACCCACTCCAAAATCGGAGTACTAGGGCAACAAGGGGGATAGGACTTTCCACACATATGGTCCAGAAAATCCCAAGCATGAATCCTGAGAGCAAGCTCCCTCAGTTAGCCATACTAGGGAGCGGGACCCGATTAGTTTCAGGCTATAGGGACCAACCAGAAGAGAACAAAGTGCCAAGGAAAAGGTCACAGATCAACAGGCAACACCAACAGGAACGGGACCCAAACGTGCTACCCCTCTGCGGCAGCGGTGTCCAGAACTTTGGTTCACTAAAGTTGTCGGTGTCAGCATTATTGGTCTGAGTATGCAAGTGACCCTTACCTTCCCAACGGCACATCCCTGTCACCATCACTGAGTCCCGGGGCATCCCCCCTACCCGTGGAGGGGTTAAACACCTGGCTGCCCACTACATCGCCACCGGGTACTCCCCAGGAGCAGCGGTGGTACTCCACCTTACCACACACCACGGGTGGCATCACGAACTGCAAATATACGGTCCCCTGTAAATATTCCCTTGATTGGAGTGGCCGCACGACCCCAGGTCCGGACGCCCCTCGAGCCAAAGCGGATCCGGATCCGAGCAGCCCGGCTACTGATGCGGGGGTGGCAAATAAGTAGAGCCAGATGGTTGCAGGTACCTTAAATGGAGCCTGTCATGTGCAAAGTCTAACTGTGGCGTCACATGAGCATATAAAAAAATCATTCAGTATTGCTACACAATACTGCTGGTTAAGTAAAATAGTAAATTAGCATTTGGGTAAGTCTAGTGAAGCCTACTGCTGCCTACCTAGTACCAGCCTCTGCAGTCCCTGTTGCTGACAGCTCACTATCCTGAGGAGAAAATCTTCAGTGTCAGCAAGAGAAGACGGGGGAAAAGCCAGCGCTGTGAAAAGCTGTCTGCTCTGCACAAAGCCTCCCGAAGATCTGAAATTGCGAGATTGCAAGTACATAGCCATCATAGTAAGGTAACCCATTATGTCAGCAGCCCATCGGAAATCTGCCCGCTGTGGCAGATTACTTTTCCGGGACTGCCTGAAACACTTTTTCCAGCTGCCACCCTAAAAACTTAAACTCACAAAGCCAATATATGACATCCTATAACAACTTGCAAGTTGACAAATTTCATTCTTTCATGGGAATCTGCTCTAGTAAAGGCTTTACAGAAAGAACTTAGTGTAAAGCGGGCTTTACACGCTGCGACATCGCTAATGCGGAGTTGTTGGGGTCACGGATTTTGTGACGCACATCCGGCCGCATTAGCGATGCCGTTGCGTGTGACACCGATAAGCGATTTTGCATCGTTGCAAAAACGTGCAAAATCGCTAATCGGCGACACGGGGGTCCATTCTCAATTATCGTTACTGCAGCAGTAACGAAGTTGTTCCTCGTTCCTGTGGCAGCACACATCGCTGCGTGTGACGCCGCAGGAGCGAGGAATCTCTCCCTACCTGCCTCCCGGCCGCTATGAGGAAGGAAGGAGGTGGGCGGGATGTTACGTCCCGCTCATCTCCGCCCCTCCGCTGCTATTGGGCGGCGGTTCAGTGATGCTTCAGTGACGTCGCTGTGACGCCGCACGGACCGCCCCCTTAGAAAGGAGGCGGTTCGCCCGTCACAGCGACGTCGCCGGACAGGTAAGTATGTGTGACGGCTGTTGTGCGGCACGGGCAGCGATTTGGCTGTGTCGCGCAACAGATGGGGGCGGGTACCCACACTAGCGATATCGGGACCGATATCGCAGTGTGTAAAGTAGCCTTAAGGCCACCATATTTATAGTGAAATACTTTAATTGTGACTCTTATCATGAGGAGCCTATGCAAACCTGGATGAGATTATGTTATACACCAGACGGACATCACGTGGTATATCCTAAGATCCAAATCTTTTGGAATTTTTTTGGGGCTATACTACTTTTAGTAATGTAAAAATCTATCAAAATGTGGATTTGGTATTTTGCTCAAATTTGGCCTGGAAATGTGATTCAATAAATAAAAAGGGGTAACAAAAAAAAAAAAAGACTCACCTCTCCACTTAGTAGTTCCTCCTCTGCTGCCTGCCAACTGGTTCCGGTCCTCCATATGTCCACATCAGCTCTACAATCTTGTTTACTTTACCCTGGGACTTCCATCAGCTCGCCCTCCTTCATACATTTTGGAGGGATATCAGTCGGCTCTCCCTCAATTATTAGAAGCCCATCCCATGGTACTCGGTCCCCAGCAGCCTTTATTTTTCACTGTGTGCCTTCGCCGCCTTCATCAGCATATATCCCATAACATCACCCGTGCCCTCACCATCGCAGTTACGAGTAAAGTTCACTTAACGACTGACATGTAGACAAGTGCTTGTGGCCAGGGACGCTTATATTTTCTTGCTGTAATGGTGGATGAACCATGTGGAGGCCTGGGACGGCAGACATGCTATCGACACAGAGGGTGGGGACCTTAGTTCCTTCAGGGTTTCCTCCACCTCCTACACCAGTTCCTGCTCCTTCGCCTCCTCCATCTGCGAATTGTAATCTCAGAGCGTGTCGTCCATATCAGTGCTGTAAGCACTGAAACACTGCCATGGTGAAGAGGCAACAGGCTCTGCTGAAACTAATTTGCTTAGCCCCAGAACTCAAAGACAGCGCCCTTAGCTCTACTAAGCAGGGACAATGACATTTGGCCTACAACTCAGAGACAGTGCTCTAAGCCCTACAACCTAGGGACAGTGACCTTAGCCCTACATCCCAAGGACAGCACTCTTAGCACTATTAAGGGGGCCTAAAAGAAAAAAGGTTCCATGTCCATCATTTGTGATTCCAATAAAGCACTGCAACATCTTAAGTGTGTGTATAATGTACACTGTAGCTACTGCACCTCTGTTTTAAAAAATCAGTGATCATTATGTGTGTGTAAGTCATACAGAACCATTTACCTCTGTATAATCATCAGAGTTTCACATCAGAATATATACTGTACATATAATATTACAAACAAATAATGGAAAATGTCATCTTGTCATTTGAAGTACTACATTTCTGTGTTAAAATGTCATTTCAATCTTCAGAGTTAAGAATACATTAATTTATAATCTAGCTTTTTTTAAAACTAAATAGCTTTATAAAACATCCTACTTTATCAATTGAGGCATTGTGAAGTAATAAAATACTGACCTTAAACCCTTGAAAATAATCATAACTTGACAATAGTGAAAATGACAACTGCTGTACTGAGATTTCAGCACCTTGGACAGAACATATCTCTTGCAGAAATCTGACTGGATCACTGGATAGCGTCAGGGCCGGTTTAACACAAATTACAACAACAGTATAAGGCTATGTGCACACGCTGCGTTCTTATGACGCTGCGTTTTTGTGCGTTTTTGGCAGCTAAAAACGCACCGCGGCAAAAAAAACGCATGTGTTTTTACCTCGTTTTGGTGCGTTTTTGCCTGCGTTTTGCTGCGTTTTTGATATCTGTATTTTTCCAATGCATTGCATGGGGGGAAAACGCAGAAAAATGCTGGAAAGAATTGGCATGTCCATTTTTTTTTTTAGCTCAAAAAACGCAGCTTAAAAAAAAAGTTGTGTACGGACAGCGAAAATGAAAACTCATAGACTTTGCTCGAGAAGCAAAGTCATGCAGTTTTGAGGCCAAAAACGCACCCGAAAAATGCGCAAAAACGCCGCGAAAAACGCACTGTGTGCACATAGCCTAATGCCCTGTGCGCACTAAAAAAATAATTTTTCTCAAGAAATTTCTTGAGTCTGAAAGATTAGCGCACATACGTTCAAAAAATGCACAAATAACACATGCATTTTTACCGCGTTTTGACGCTTTTTTTCCTCAGGTTGGTCTCTGCATTTTTTTACCATTATCTATGGCAAAAAACGCAGGTACTTTTTCAAGAAATTCTGCAGAAAGAATTTTCTTGAGAAAAAAAACACAGCTATTTTGTTTCCATAGGTTTTGCTGGGGAATATCTGCAGAAAGGTTACAACCAATTTCTCAAGACATTTCTGCAGCAAAAATGCAAAAACAATGCGGGTAAAAACGCAGTGTGCGCACAGGGCCTTAGGGTAAGTTCACACAAGCATATTAAAAAATAGTTCAAACTTTCATGCAGAAAAGTGGGACTATTTTTTTCTCATTAAGGCTACTTTCACACATCCGGTTTGAGCCGTGCGGCTCAATTCGGCTGTGAAACCTATGCAACGGATGCGGTGAAAACACCGCATCCTTTGCATAAGTTTTACATGCGGCCGGTCCGTTTTTTTCCGGTTGCAGCACGCTACTGAGCATGCGCAGTGGAAGAAACCGCATGCGGCGGCCGGATGCGTTTTTTTCCACATCGCGCCGCATCCGGCGTCCATAGGCATGCATTGAAAAATGCGGCGCGATGCGTTTTTTTTTGCCGGAGCAAAAAACGTTGCAGGCAACGTTCCATCCGGCCGCGGCATCGGCTAAATCTGCCGCATGCGGCAAAAACCGGACCGAGCGCAAGCCCATGCGGCACAATACGGCACTAATGTAAGTCTATGCAAAAAAAAACGCAACCGGCGGCAAAAAAAATGGTTGCGGTTTTTCTGCAGAGCGCCGTATTGTGCCGCAGAGCAAAAACCGGATGTGTGAAAGTAGCCTAAGGCTGCAAGTTGCCTGCAACATTTTTTGCTCTGGCACGCCGGATGCGGCGCGATGCGGAAAAAACGCATCCGGCCGCCGCATGCGGTTTCTTCCACTGCGCATGCTCAGTAGCATGCCGCAACCGGATAAAAACGGACCGGCCGCATGTAAAAACTTATGCAAAGGATGCGGTGTTTTCGCCGCATCCATTGCATAGGTTTCACAGCCGGATTGAGCCGCACGGCTCAAACCGGATGTGTGAAAGTAGCCTTATCATCTGTGTACAATTCATTTTTTTTTTTACAGCAACAGCCATTAATCATTTTCAGAACCATTTACAGCATCCTATTTTACAGAATTGCAATGTGTCCATAAAAATCGTATGCTACACTGTGGCTCTGTGTGGCATACGATTGTTTTTCACTCACCATGGACTTTTATGCAATTTTTTCTTTTGACACGCAGATTAAGTCAGTCAGTGGAAAGGAAAATACACTCATCAGCACTGCCCCATTGAATAACATTTGGTAAAGGGCTGCCCGTTTTTTCATGGAAAGTGCTTGGACCGAAAATACAGTCATGTAAATCCCTAATCCTAACAGTCAAAGAATAGAAAACATTAGCACAATGTCTTCTTTTTGTACATCCTACCTCACAAACAGCAGAATAAAAAGTGATAAAAAAAAAGTCATATGTTCGCCACACTACCCTGCTAATTCCTCTATGGCTTCAATGCCGATTCTATGGTTGCCCTGCCTCCTCACTTTGGAGATATAACAGAAGGTGCAGCCACAAGATCTCTGGAGCCAAGAGCGAAGACTGGCAGAGATTTCTGGAACATCGGTGTTGGAGCTGCGAGGGACTTTTCATTTTATGCTATATTTTTTTACATTCTCAAAAAAAACCTTTAGTATATGTTCCCACAATGAGCATTTGGTGATTTTTTTGATGCTGTGTGTTTTTCTGAAAAATACATGGAATATATAGAAATCTTATTACCACTGTTCTTCTTCTATACCCAGTGTAATCTGATTTAAGGGGAGTTTTTCAAATCTGTAACATTTCAATATCCCTTCTGGGTACGCTGAGTTTGCTGTGCAGATTTTCCAAATAGACTTGCATTAGATGTGGAAAATCCACAGGTAAAAAACAGTCATGAGGTTTTTGTGTGTTTCCAGGGCAGAAACACATGAAAAACACTTGTAGTCTGCACTTAAGAATGTCAGTAAAGTATTGTCAAAGCTAAACATCTCGAAGTTTCAATAACCAAGCTGTTTTATATTAAGCATGACACACAAACAAGAGATAAAAAACACAAATCAAAAATGTAGTAAAAGCGGAATGAAAAAAACGCAAGTACCCTAATTTAAATATAAAGTGCAGAATTGCTGCAGAAATTCTGCAACATAAAAAACTCAAATACTTAGTGTGCACGTAGCCTTAAAGGGTACTTTACATGCTGCGATCTCCTTTATAAGGGGGTGGTTCGTGCGGCGTCACAGCGACGTCACACGACCGCCGTCCAATAGAAGTGGAGGGGCGGAGATGAGCAGGACGTAACATCCCGCCCACCTCCTTCCTTCCGCATTGCCGGTGGATGCAGGTAAGGAGATGTTCTTCGCTCCTGCGGTGTCACACGTAGCGATGTGTGGTGCCGCAGGAACGACGAAGAACATCGTACCTGCAGCAGCAACGACATTTTGAAAAGGAGCAACGTGTCAACGATCATCGATTTTGAATGATTATGCAATCGTTGATCGTCGCTCCTTGGTGTCACACGCTGCGATGTCGCTAACGGCGCCGGATGTGTGTCACTAACGAAGTGCCCACGACGATATATTGTTAGCGATGTCGCAGCGTGTAAAGCACCCTTTAGTGTATGTTCGCACCCACTGTTTTTGCTGCAGATTGTTTTGCATCAAAAACCAAAGTGTTAACAGTAAAAATGTGCAAAGTATACAGGTTTTATGTGTTTTTATGAGCGTTTCTGCAGCCTTTTCATTTGTGTTTTTGTTTCCCTTGTTTCTGTTACATTTGAATAGGGAAAAAAACATTGAAAGAATGGACAAGTTGAGATTTTTTATAAAAAAAAAAAAAAAAGTGTTTTCTGGCAGGAGTCTGTATCTGGCTGGAATACTAGGATCGTTTTGAATAGTATATTAGGCTGCACAATTCCATACAATAGTATGTAAAGCCCAGTTCACACTGAGTTTCTGCGGTACATCCATAGATTCTGTCTGAATCCCCCTAAAATAGGATTCAGAGAAATCCTAAACATGCCGATTAACTGCAATGAAAAAACTGGAGTTCCAATAAATTCCATTTGTGGGTTCTTTTTGTTTCTGGAATTGACCATATGTTTTATATACACTGAACAAAAATTTAAACCAACACTTGTTTTTGTTCCCATCTTTCACTACTTGAATTCAAAGATCTAAGACTTTTTCAATGTACACAAAAGGCCTGTTTTTTTCAAATATTGTTCCCAAATTTGTCTAAATCTGTTAATTCTATGTTAGGGAGCACTTTGTGCAGCTGCCTTGCACTCTGAAACTGAATATTGTGGAAGTCCTCAAAACAAGAGAAGGCAATAAGAAGTTGCAAAATGTATTTAAGTTGTCCTTTCCTGAGTTCGAAATGTAATTAAGAAATGGCAGTTAAAAGGAACAGTGGAGGTCAAGATAAGGTTTGGAATACTAAGCAAAATTTCTGTGAGAACTGCTCATAGGATTGTTACGGTAAGTTCACATAGTGCGTTTTTTGCGGCGTTTTTGCGTGTTTTTCGGGTGTGTTTTTGCCCAGAAAACTGCATGACTTTGCTTCCCCCAGCAAAGTCTATGAGTTTTCATTTTTGCTGTCTGCACATAGCGTTTTTTTTCAGCTGCATTTTTGTGGTGACCACAAAAACGCAGCATGTCAATTATTCTCGCGTTTTTCACCTCATTTTTCATCCATTGAGTGCAATGCGATGTTGAAAGACGCAATGAGAAACGCAAATTGTTATTATAGCTGCGTTGTGGTGCGTTCTGGTGCGTTTCTAAGACCAAAAACGCAGCTATAAACGCAGGAGATGGGTAGTAAAGTGACATGTACAGGAAGAGGATTCCTTCTGTCAGTAAATACAGAAGCGTGAATCCTCCCGGTACCGTCACCGCCGCTTCCACCTCCAGTCCTGTGCATGTCCGCTCCCGTGCAGCGCCATGTATGGGCGGGAGGTGGAGGCAGCTGCGAAATCAAAAGTGAACAGTAGAAAAAAAAAAAGTCATACTCACCTGTCTGCAGACTCCCGGTACCATGCCCGCTCCCATCTCCTCTCACGGTACCGCCGCTCCGGTTGTGTGCAGTCTTCCCAGGTATGTATGCCTGCAGGACCTGGCGATGGATCTCCTGATGCAGTCACCTGACGCATCAGCTGATCGTAAGTCTCGGGGTGACGCTGACGCCAGCGCCCGGCTGGTTTAACCTATCAGTGGATGCCGTCAGGAGACTTCATCACTGATTACCGGCAGCTCCTGCAGCGATCGGACGGGATCAGACTCCGCTCCAGGAGCTGCCGGTAATCAGCACATAAGTATTTTTTTTTTTTTTTGCACCGATGCATCATCTGATTGTATAAACGGCTTTTATGCAATCAGCTGATGTGTCATGTGATTCACATCCTGGAACCTGACATCATCTGATCACTTTGCCTTCCAGCAAACCGATCAGATGATATTGGATCCGGATTGGACAGCACGGGACCCTTGACCCAGGATTACTGCGGAGGGGGATGCTTTATTTCAATAAAGATGGAGTCACTAATTGTGTTGTGTTTTATTTCTAATAAAAATATTTTTCTGTGTGTTGTGGGTTTTTTTATCTTTACTAGAAATTCATGGTGGCCATGTGTAATATTGGCGTGACACCATGAATTTCGGGCTTAGGGCCAGCTGATAATATAAAGCTAGCCCTAACCCCATTATTACCCAGCGAACCACCGTCACTAGGGCAGCTGGAAGAGTTGCATACAGCGCCAGAAGATGGCGCTTCTATGAAAGCGCCATTTTCTGGGGTGGCTGCGGACTGCAATTCGCAGCGGGGGTGCCCAGAAAGCATGGGCACCCTGCACTGTGGATTCCAATCCCCAGCTGCCTAGTTGTACCTGGCTGGACTCAAAAATTGTGCGAAGCTCACGTCATTTTTTTTTTAATTATTTCATGAAATTCATTAAATAATTAAAAAAAAAAAGGGGCTTCCCTATATTTTTGGTTCCCAGCCGGTACAAATAGGCAGCTGGAGGTTGGGGGCAGCTCGTAGGTGCCTGCTGTACCTGGCTAGCATACAAAAATATGGCAAAGCCCATGTCATTTGTTTTTGAATTATTTCATGAAATTCATGAAATAAGTGATAAAAAAAGGGCTTCCCTATATTTTTGTTTCCAGCCGGTACAAATAGGCAGCTGGAGGTTGGGGGCAGCTCGTAGCTGCCTGCTGTACCTGGCTAGCATACAAAAATATGGCGAAGTCCACGTCATTTCTTTTTTAATTATTTCATGAAATTCATTGAATAATTAAAAAAAAAAAGGGCTTCCCTAAATTTTTGGTTCCCAGCCGGGTACAAATAGGCAGCTGGGGGTTGGGGGCAGCCCGTACCTGCCTGCTGTACCCGGCTAGCATACAAAAATATGGCGAAGCCCACGTCATTTTTTTTGTTTGGGGGGGCAAAGAAATCCTGCATACAGTCCTGGAAGGAGGATGCTGAGCCTTGTAGTTCAACAGCTGCTGTCAGCTCTCCTGCATACACTATTGGATGGAGGATGCTGAGCCTTGTAGTTCTGCAGCTGCTGTCTGCTCTCCTGCATACACCATTGGATGCAGCTTGCTGAGCCTTGTAGTTCTACAGCTGCTGTCTGCTCTCCTGCATCCACTAGTGGATGTAGTATGCTGAGCCTTGTAGGTCTGCTCCCCCTGACTCTCCCTCCAGCATACAGTCCTGGATGGAGCATGCTGAGCCTTGTAGTTCTGCAGCTGTCTGGTCTCCTGCATACACTAGTGGAGAATGAAGAACATATGGAAGAAGGAAATTACATCAGATCTTTTTTTTTTTTTTTCAACAATCTTTAATGGCATTGTTTACTGATAAAAAAACACAGAAAAACGCAGTGAGAAAAAACGCAGCAAAACGCACCAAAACGCAGTAAAAATGCATGCGTTTTTTTCATGCGTTTTTAAAGACGCTGCGTTTCTGTGCGTTTTTAGCGCTAAAAAACGCACAAAAACGCAGCGTCAAATAAACGCAGTGTGTGCACATAGCCCTAGTGAGGAAAAGCAGAACCCTCACTTTACTACAAAAGGCAGACTCACGAGTTGTCATACATATATCTACTGTTGAGAGACACCTGCACAATTATGGCCTTCATGGAAGAGTCATCAAAGACATCCCCTCCTGCATTCTCACTATAAAATTCAGAACTATGCAAAATAGCATCTAAACAAGCCTGATGCATTTTGGAAACAAGTCCTGTAGAAAGATGCAGTTAAAATAGAACTCTTTGGCCACAAAGATCACAAGTATGTGTGGAGATAAGACAGTACAGAATTTCAAGAAAAGAACATATTGCCAACCATTAAGCATGGAGATGGATCAATCAGACTTTGGGGTTTTGTTACAACCAATGGCACAGGGAACATTTCACAGGTAGAGAGAAGAATGGATTCATTAAAATTTCAACAAATTTTTAATGCAAACATAACACCATAAAAAGCTGAAATTGATACGAGGATGGCTTTTACAAATGGATAATAATCCTAAACCCATGTAAAAATCCACAATAGACTACCAGAAAAGTTACAAGCTGAAGGTTTCACAATGGCCCTCACAGTCCCTTGATCTGAACAACAATGAAAATCTATGGCTAGACCTTAAAAGAGCAGTGCATGCAAGACGACTCAGGAATCACACAGAACTGGAACGCTTTTCCCAGAAGAATGAATGAAAATCCCTCAAACATGAATTCAAAGACTCCTGGCTGCCTACAAAAAAAACGTTTACTAGCATGTGATAATTTCCAAGGGGGTGCTACTATGTACTAACCATGTAGGGTGCCCAAACTTTTGCATCTGCTCATTTTCCTTTTTTGTAAATTTAAAAATGTAAAAGATGAAAATATTTTTTTTTTGCCAAAAAATGCAAAGGGAATGTGTCATCTTTAACTTTAGGGATCATTTGATCTTCAACTTGCTTAACTGTTCACATTAACAGTCATTTTGACCAGGAGTGCCCAACCTTTTGCATGCCACTTTATACATCCAATACTCCGGCTGATACCCATCCAATAATCCGGCTGATACCATTCCAATACTCTGGCAGATACAATTCAATACTCGGGCAGGTGCACTTCCAATATCCCGAAAGTAATATCTCCACCCACATACAAGTCAGTATGAGTTTTCTCCAGTTCCCACACTCTTGTAAACTGTCCACCATTACATGGTTTGGTCCTCTCCAGTAACAACAACTGCTCAGATTCTCAGCTGACTCCCCAGTCGCTTCATTCAGGGAGAATGTCTCTCAGCTACAGCTCATATCTTGGCTGGTCAATCATGAGCTCACACTGTCTCCTCTGCTACTTCTGCTTCTGACACACAAGCTGCACTATCTGGACTGTGGACCCATTTCCCGATTCATTAATAAAACAAAGAAGATGCACTCCTAGTTACACCTGAGATATATACAGTATATATATATATATATATATATATATATATATATATGTATATATATATATATATATATATGTATATATATATATATATATATATATATATATATATATATATATATATATATGTATATATATATAATGTTTACATATTTGTGCTTCCAGAGCCACCACACACAGACGTATCCGGTACATGGGCTATTACTGTCGCATTTCTTGTGTCAAGCCACTTATGACCAATAGACAATGCCAGAAGCGTCCAAGAAGAAAAAAGAACTGGACTATTGCTCACTGGTCCAATGTGTTGTTTTCAGATGAAAGTAAATTTTGCATTTTCTTTGGAAATCAAGGTCCCATAGTCTGGAGGAAGAGTGGAGAGGCCACAATCCAAGCTGCTGAGGTCTAGTGTGAAGCTTCCATAACCAATGATGGTTTGGGGAGCCATGTCATCTGCTGGTGTAGGGCCACTGTGTTTTATCAAGACCAAAGTGAGCGCAGCCGTCTACCACTAAATTGTAAAGCACTTCATGCTTCCGTCTGCCGACAAGCTTTTTGGAGAAGCAAATTTAATTTTCCAGCAGGAAGTGGCACCTGTCCACATTGACAAAAGTACCCATACCTGCTTTAATAACCACAGTATCACTGTGCTTGATTGGCCAGCAAACTTGCCTAACCTAAACTCAACTGAGAATCTATGGAGTATTGTTAAGAGGAAGATGAGAGCCATCAGACCCAACAGCGTGGATGGGCTGAAGGCTGCTATCAAAGCAACCTAGGCTTCCATAACACTTCAGCAGTGCCACAGGCTGATCGCCTCCATGCCCCAACCAAATATTGAGTGCATTTACTGTAGTGACTTTTCAGTAGGACAATATTGCTGAGTTTAAAATCATTTTTTCAGTTGGTCCTATAAAATATTTTAATTTTCTTAGATAATGACTTATGGCTATAAGCCATAATTATCAACATTACCAGAAATAAACACTTGAAATAGATCACTCTGTTTATAATGACTCAATATTATATATGAGTTTCCCTTTTTGTATTGAATTACTAAAATAAGTTAACTTTTTGACGATATTCTAATTCATTCAGATGCGCACACACACACATATGTATATACATATATTCAGTTTATATATGTTTGCAACCATATAATATACTATATATAATATAATAATATATATATATGTATATATATATATATATATATATATATATATATATATATATATATAAAATATATGTGTGTGTGTGTGTGTATACATAGAACATCACAAAAATGAGTACAACCGTCACGTTTTTGCCAATATTTTATATCTTTTCATGGGACGGCACTGAAGATATGGCACTTTTATACAATGTAAGGAAGTCAGCATACAGCTTGTATAACAGTGTTAATTTTGGGCGCACTCAAAATAACTCATATACTATTTATCAAAGGCAACTAAGCCCCTAAATTATAAACTGAATAAAAAGTAACTTTTAATATTTTAATTTAATAAATGTATCCCTGGGGTCTATGCACTGCTCTGCTGACACTTACCTCCCTCTTACCTTCTAACCTGACATTGTCCCGGAAAATAGTGAGAGAGGGACGCACCAGGAGTACAGAGGACATTGATGTAAATCCAGGGCCGCCATCAGGGCATTACTACTGTGCCTGGTGTAGGGGGCCCAGTGAAGAGAGGGGGCCTGGCCAGGCCCGGGGTAAATACTTATCTTTATTAAGCCCCAGGCAGGACGGGCCCCTTCTCTTCATCAGGCCCCAGTCACAGCAGCAGCAGAGGGGGCCTGCAGTGTCCCTTCACTACCAGACATGACTAATTTGTATGCAAAGGGGAAGCGCATGCAAATTGGCCATGTGCCGTAGTGGAGGCAGGGTGATTAGATCAGAGGACGGCGCCGGCGCGTCATCGCTGGGCCGTGCAGTAGGGTGGTGAGGTCATCACTCTGAGACCTCATTACAATCCTGCAACAGCGGCTGAGGTGGCGAGGACGAGGCAACCAGCGGGGAAAGGTAAGCGCTGTGAGCTGAAGACGATTGCCGGGGGGCCTGCTGATCTCTGCTGCGGGGGGCGCTGTTTTCTGCCCGGGCCCGATGATCTCTACTGGGGGGGGCGCTGTTCTCTGCCCGGGCCCACTGATCTCTGCTGGGGGGGGCACTATTCTCTGCCCGGGCCCGCTGATCTCTACTGGGGGGGGCGCTGTTCTCTGCCCGGGCCCACTAATCTCTGCTTGGGGGGGCGCTGTTCTCTGCCCGGGCCTGCTGATCTCTGCTGAGGGGAACCGCTGATCTCTGCCTGGGCCTGCTGATCTCTGTGGTGGGGGGGGTCGGTGATGATTTCTGCCCGAGCCCTCTGATCTCAGCTGGGGGGGGGCGCTGATCTCTGCCCAGGCCCACTGATCTCTGCTGGGGGGATGCCGCTTATCTCTGATGGGGGGGAGCGCTGATCTCTGCCCGGGCCCGCTGATCTCTGCTGGGGCGGCGCTGATCTCTGCTGGGGGGAGCCGCTGATCTCTGATGGGGGGTGCTCATCTCTGCCCGAGCCCTCTGATCTCTGCTGGGGGGGGCTCTGATCTCTGCCTGGGCCCTCTGATCTCTGCTGGGGGGGGCTGATCTCTGCCCGGGGCTGCTGATCTCTGCTGGGGGGCCACTGATCTCTGCCCGGGCCCTCTGATCTCTGCTGGGGGGGGTGCTGATCTGTGCCCGGGCCCTCTGATCTCTGCTGGGGTGGGGTCGCTGATCTCTGCCCGGGGCCGCTGATCTCTGCTGGGGGGGCGCTGATCTCTGCCCAGGCCCTCTGATCTCTGCTGGGGGGCGCTGATCTCTGCCCAGGCCCTCTGATCTCTGCTGGGGGGGGCGCTGATCTCTGCTCGGGCCCTCTGATCTCTGCTGGGGGGCGTTGATCTCTGCCTGGGGCCGCTGATCTCTGCTGGGGGGGCGCTGATCTCTGCCCGGGCCCTCTGATCTCTGCTGGGGGGGGCCGCTGACCTCTGTCCGGGCCCTCTGATCTCTGCTGGGGGGGCGCTGTTTTCTGACCGGCCCGCTAATCTCTGCTGGGGGAGCGCTGTTCTCTGCCCGGGCCCGCTGATGTCTGCTGGGGGGGGCGCTGTTCTCTACCCGGGCCCGCTGATCTCTGCTGGGGGGGCGCTGTTCTCTGCCCAGGCCTGCTGATCTCTGCTGGGGGGAACCGCTGATCTCTGCCTGGGCCTGCTGATCTCTGCTGGTGGGGGGGGGGGGTCGGTGATGATTTCTGCCCGAGCCCTCTGATCTCAGCTGGGGGGGGGCGCTGATCTCTGCCCAGGCCCACTGATCTCTGCTGGGGGGAGCCGCTTATCTCTGATGGGGGGGAGCGCTGATCTCTGCCCGGGCCCGCTGATCTCTGCTGGGGGGAGCCGCTGATCTCTGATGGGGGGTGCTGATCTCTGCCCGAGCCCTCTGATCTCTGCTGGGGGGGCCTCTGATCTCTGCCTGGGCCCTCTAATCTCTGCTGGGGGGGGCGCTGATCTCTGCCCAGGCCCTCTGATCTCTGCTGGGGGGCGCTGATCTCTGCCCAGGCCCTCTGATCTCTGCTGGGGGGGGCGCTGATCTCTGCTCGGGCCCTCTGATCTCTGCTGGGGGGCGTTGATCTCTGCCTGGGGCCGCTGATCTCTGCTGGGGGGGCGCTGATCTCTGCCCGGGCCCTCTGATCTCTGCTGGGGGGGGCCGCTGACCTCTGTCCGGGCCCTCTGATCTCTGCTGGGGGGGCGCTGTTTTCTGACCGGCCCGCTAATCTCTGCTGGGGGAGCGCTGTTCTCTGCCCGGGCCCGCTGATCTCTGCTGGGGGGGGCGCTGTTCTCTACCCGGGCCCGCTGATCTCTGCTGGGGGGGCGCTGTTCTCTGCCCAGGCCTGCTGATCTCTGCTGGGGGGAACCGCTGATCTCTGCCTGGGCCTGCTGATCTCTGCTGGTGGGGGGGGGGGTCGGTGATGATTTCTGCCCGAGCCCTCTGATCTCAGCTGGGGGGGGGGGCGCTGATCTCTGCCCAGGCCCACTGATCTCTGCTGGGGGGAGCCGCTTATCTCTGATGGGGGGGAGCGCTGATCTCTGCCCGGGCCCGCTGATCTCTGCTGGGGGGAGCCGCTGATCTCTGATGGGGGGTGCTGATCTCTGCCCGAGCCCTCTGATCTCTGCTGGGGGGGCCTCTGATCTCTGCCTGGGCCCTCTAATCTCTGCTGGGGGGGGGGGGCTGATCTCTGCCCGGGGCTGCTGATCTCTGCTGGGGGGCCACTGATCTCTGCCCGGGCCCTCTAATCTCTGCTGGGGGGGTCACTGATCTCTGCCCGGGCCCTCTGATCTCTGCAGGGGGGGGGGTGCTGATCTGTGCCCGGGCCCTCTGATCTCTGCTGGGGGGGTCGCTGATCTCTGCCCGGGGCCGCTGATCTCTGCTGGGGGGGCGCTGATCTCTGCCCAGGCCCTCTGATCTCTGCTGGGGGGCGCTGATCTCTTCCCAGGCCCTCTGATCTCTGCTGGGGGGGCGCTGATCTCTGCTCGGGCCCTCTGATCTCTGCTGGGGGGCGTTGATCTCTGCCTGGGGCCGCTGATCTCTGCTGGGGGGGGCGCTGATCTCTGCCCGGGCCCTCTGATCTCTGCTGGGGGGGCGCTGATCTCTGTCCGGGCCCTCTGATCTCTGCTGGGGGGGCGCTGATTTCTGCCTGGGGCCGCTAATCTCCGCTGGGGGGCGCTGAACTCTGCCCGGGGCCGCTAATCTCTGCTGGGGGGCCGCTGATCTCTGCCCGGGCCCGCTGATCTCTGCTGGGGGGGCTGCTGATCTCTGCCCGTGGCCGCCTGCCAACCGCAGGCCCTGTCTTGCTTCAGCTAGATCAGGGGAGGGGAACCTCCACCCCGTTGTCTCCTGCCTCCCTCTGCTGTGAGCCTCCTGCCGCCCTCTGCTGTGAGCCTTCTGCCTCCCTCTGCTGTGAGCCTCCTGCCTCCCTCTGCTGTGAGCCTCCTGCCTCCCTCTGCTGTGAGCCTCCTGCCTCCCTCTGCTGTGAGACTCCTGCCTCCCTCTGCTGTGAGACTCCTGCCTCCCTTCTGTGAGCCTCCTGCCTCTCTGCTGTGAGCCTCCTGCCACCCTCCCAGTGCTGTGTGGCACCTTCCCTTCAGTGCTGTCTGTGCTCCCTTAGTCTTGTTCATGTCTCTAGTCCTGTTTGTGCCCCTCTAGTGTTATCCGTGCCACCACCAGTGCTGTCTGTGCCCAGCAGTACTGTCCGAGCCCAAGCCCCTCCTGTGATGTATATATATGCCCCCACCCCCCTTCTGTTGTGATGTTTGTATATGTCCCCAGCCCCCCCTGTGACATATACATATGTGCTCAGTCCCTCCTGTGATGTATGTGCCTTCAGCATCTCTTACATGATGTATATAATTTACCAAGCTGTTGACTGTGCTCCAGACCGAGACAAACTTGAAAAAGCAGTTGTGAGAAACCACATGATCAATATCACCGAACACCACAGCCGCACCAAAGAGAAGCAGCTCCAGCCATCACAGTAAGGGTTAATTAATCAATCAACCAAATATATTAGGGTAATTTTCAAGCTGATAATTTTTTATGGCCCCCGAAGGGTGGTAGAAATTACCAAATGGCCCCCGGCAGAAAAAAAGTTCCCCACCCCTGGTCTAGATGCACGGGAGGGTGCTGAAATGCATGACGGCTCATTGTTTAGAGAAGGCGACATGGTAGCCGGGGAGGGTGAGCAAAATGTTTTTGTTTTGTTTTTGCAGCAGACAAATATACCAGGAGGTCCCCAGGATGGGACATATATATCGGGAGGAGGACATATTCACCAGGAGGGGCAGAAACCAGGCTGGGAATATATATACCCGCATGTGCCCAGGATAAATAATAATTGCATTATATATATATTTATATATACACACACACACACCAGGAGGCCCCCGGGATGTGACATCTATACCAGGAGCAAGACATATACACCATGAGTGGTCCAGGAAGGGGTCATATATACCACAAGGACATATATATGTGTGTGTGTGTGTGTATATATATATTACATGTTTTTCCAAGAGTGGCAGTGAAACTGTAGGAGGTTTGATGCGTGGGGGCGGAGCTGGGGTGGAGCCTGGGCAGAGTCCTAAGGGGCCCCGAAAATGTTGCCAGTATGGGGCCCTGAAATTCCTAGTGGCGGCCCTGTGTACATCCTCTCTACACTGCATGGAGGGGCAGCAGGAGCACAGGGCCCTATTCTTGGATGGACCCCTGGGAGATTGCCCAGTCTGCCTCCACAGTGCTGGCCCTGTATAGCATTTAGAGTTTTCTTTTTAATAACAGTCTCTTAAATATAAAACATGGCCTACCTGAGCAAAGCTAGAAAACATAGATATAAAAAAATTAGACGTACCAGGTGCACATAAGCATCACATACTAATCTGCAGTGTATACAATGCAAATTTGGCATAAGCATCATCTATTTCCAGAAAAATGAATGTAAGTGCAGATGGTTAATTTATACTAAGACATTTTGAGTCTGAGAGAACTGTGAGATAATCTGATACACACAAGAGCAAAAGACTAAACAGCATTAATCATTTAAGAGACTTTAAATTTTACAGAGTAGTATCAATAGTTTTTTTATGTTTTAAAATTAAAGATGTCCTTATGAAGGTTATCTACCTTAATGGACCCATAAGGTCCTATAAATGCTGGATTAAAGCACTATACATGGAGTGTAAAAGATAATTGGAGCTTGTAAAACATGAAGATTAAAGATATTGTCCCACAAATAAAGTACATTTTAATCAATAGACCACAAAATCGTAATAACTTCAACTATGGGATGCATTAAAAAAAATTCCCTGGACTGAGATAATCTTATAAAGGTGCCCCTACAGTATGTATACTGTCTATTGGCCGTGTCTGACCGTACTGGGACAAGGTCGGCAAATACCACAGCTCCTGGGAAGGGGACGAAGCAAAAAAGAGTAAATAGATAGGATATCATGAAATCGCAATTGATTCTTTCTGTAATGTAAAACATTTCACTGCGTTTTTGTAACAGGCCGGTAAATGTTTCCCTCACAGCAGCAGCTGCAATCCCATGCTGTCCTGTCTACTAGTGCATTCCAATAAATTAGAATATCATCAAAAAGTTAATTTATTTCAGTAATTCAATACAAAAAGGGAAACGCATATATTATTCACGACCGGCCGATTTTTCACTTTCCGTTTTTTTTCGCCATTCTTCTTCCGAGAGACATAACTTTTTTATTTTTCAGTCAATATGGTTATGTGAGGGCTCATTTTTTTGTGGAAGGAGCTGTACTTTTAAATGAAAACATAAGCTTTACCATATCGTGTACTGGAAAATGGAAAAAAAATTCCAAATGCAGAAAAATTGCAAAAAAAGTGCGATAGCACTATGGTTTTTGAGATATTTTATTCAATGCGTTAACTATATGGTAAAACTGATGTGTGGGTGTGATACCTCAGGTCGGTGCGAGTTTGTAGACACCAAACATGTATAGGTTTTCTTTAATATAAGGGGGTTAAAAAAAAATCTGAAGTTTCTCCGAAAAACGTGGTGCACGTTTTACGCCATATTCCGTGACCCGTAGCGTTCTCATTTTTCAGGATCTACAGCTCAGTGACAGCTTATGTTTTGCATCTCGAGCTGACGTTTTTAACGGTACCATTTTTGCGCAGATGCTACGTTTTGATCGTCTGTTATTGCATTTTGCGCAAAATTTGTGGTGATCAAAAAAACATAATTTTGGCATTTGGATTTTTGTTGCCGCTACGCTGTTTACTGATCAGATTAATTGATTTTATATTTTGATAGATCGGGCGTTTCTGAACGCGGCGATACCAAATGTGTGCATATTTTTAATTTTTTTTTAGTCCTTTAATTTTCAATGGGGCAAAAGGGGGGGTGATTTGAACTTTTAGGGTTTTTTTTTTTTTAATTTTTTAAAACTTTTTTTTTTATTTTTTATTTTACTAGTCCCCCTAGGGGGCTATATGGATCAACAATTCGATCGCTCTGCCATATCTGCTGATCACAGCTATACAGCTGTTAATGTTAACAGCAGATATGCTAATTTTCTGCTTCATTCGGCTCCAGGTCGAGTGAAACCGAAAGTAATTCATGTGCAGTACAGGAGTCATCAAATGACCCTGTGCTACCATGACAACCACCGGAAGTCACGTGATCACGTCACGTGATTTCCGGTATCGGGCGGTAAGTAAATGTTTACCGCTGATGCCATTTTAATGGTGCTGTCACATATTGACAGCGCCATTTAAGGGGTTAAACGGCACAAGCAGATAACATGATCGTACCTAGCAGGCACACATCTCAGCTGTGAAAATCAGCGGAGATGTGCGCCGATCGTGGCATGCTGCCGGCGGCAGACGGCGGGCTGTAACACTATGACGGCTAGGACCTAATATTACTGCTCGCGGTCGTTAAAGGGTGATACAGAGTCATTACACACAGAGCGATCTTTTTCAAGTATTTACTTCTGTTAATGTTGATGATTATGGCTTACAGCCAATGAAAACCCAAATGTCATTATCTCAGAAAATTAGAATATTATAAAAGACCAACTGAAAAAATGATTTTACACTCAGAAATGTTGGCATAATGAAAAGTATGTACAGTAAATGCACTCACTACTTGGTCGGGGCTCCTTTTGTATGAATTACTGCATCAATGCGGCGTGGCATGGAGGCGATCAGCCTGTGGCACTGCTGAGGTGTTATGGAAGCCCAGGTTGCTTTAATAGCAGCCTTCAGCTCATCTACATTATTGGGTCTGGTGTCTCATCTTCCTCTTGATTCTACATGGGGTTTAGGTCAGGTGAGTTTGCTGGCCTATCAAGCACAGTGATACTGTGGTTATTAAACCAGCCATTGGTATTTTTGGCAATGTGGACAGGTGCCAAGTCCTACTGGAAAATTATTTTTTTTATTATTTGTGGGAAAAATATATATTTTTTTATTTTCATGGCTCAACATTATTCTGTGAAGCTTCTACAAGTTCAAGGTGCCCACCACACCTCTAGATAAATTCCTTGAGGGGTGTAGTTTTCAAATGGGGTAATTTTGGGGGGCTTACACTGTTTAGGCAAATCAGGGGCTCCGCAAACATGTCATGGCGTCCACTATCTATTCCAGCCAATTTTGTGCTAGAAAAGTCTAATGGTGCTCCTTCCATTCCGAGCCCCGTCATGCACCCAAAGAGTAGTTTAACACCATATATGGGATATCTGCGTACTCAGGAGAAATTGCACAACAATTTTTATCATGTATTTTCTCCTGTTTCTCTTGTGAAAATGAACAATTTGGGAATAAAGGAACATTTTTTTGGTAAAACTTAAAATTCTCATTTTCTCCTTCCACATTGCTTTAATTCCTGTGAAGCACCTAAAAGGTTAATAAACTTCTTTAATGTGGTTTTAAAAACATTGAGGGGTGCAGTTTTTCAAATGCTGTCACTTTTGGGTATTTTCCATCATATAGGCCAGGCCCCTCAAAGTCACTTTAAATTTGATGTGGTGCCTAAAAAAAAGATTTGTACATTTTGTTGAAAAAAATGAGAAATTGCTGATAAACTTTTAACTCTTAAAACTTACTATTTTTTTTATTCTGTTTCAAAAGTGTTGGTGATGTAAAATAGTAATGTGGCAAATGTTATTTATTAACATTTTTGTTTGATATAACTATCTGGTTTAAGGGCAGAAAAATTAGAAATTAAAAAAATTTTAACTTTTCTAATTTTTTGCAAAATTTTTAATATTTTCATAAATAAACATAATACTTATTCCCAAAAATTTACCTGTATCATGAAATACAATGAGTCACGAAAAAAACAGTCTCAGAACCACTAAGATATGTTGAAGCTTTGCAGATTTATTACATCATAAGGTGACGCTGGTCAGAATTGCTAAACTTAGCCGAGTCATAAAAGTGAAAACAGGTTGTTGGCACCAGATTTTCAGCCACTAAACATGCTGGGATTGCCTTCCAATTACAGCAATGTCATAGCCATCTTTGCTGCTGGTATTACTGTAATTAGGAGTTGCAGTGAAAAAAAAAATACTTACTGAGATTCCCCGTGGCTGTCACACTACTTCTGGGTCCGTTCATTAGATCTCATACATATGCACTGCTTCCCCCACCCACCCGTGTCTGTGATTGGCTGCAGTCGGATTGCCGTCATGATGGTGTCTCAGATTGGCTGCCCTCATAGTAGATGTCTGGGTCCCCTAATAGAGTATAAAATAATAAATAAATAAAATGCAGGATCCCCTGTATATAGATACCTAGCACAGATAGAGCATATAGTTACAGGCTGCAGCTCCCAGCCATATGTGCTATCTTCGCTGTGTATCAAAATAAGAGGGACCCCATGCGGCTTTTTAAATTATTAAAATAAATAATTTAAAAACCAGAGTGTGGTCCCCCTCCTTTTGATACCCAGCCAAAATAAAGCGGACAGCTGGGACCTGGTATTATTGGGCTGGGTAGGGTTATGGTTATTGGGCCCCCCAGGTTAAAAATATCAGTCCTCAGCTGCCCAGAATTGTCGCATCCAGTAGATGCGACAATCCCTGAACTTTACCCCGCTCATCCCAATTGTCCTGCTGCAGTGGCAATTAGGGTAATATAAGGGGTTAATGACAGCTGTGATTTCTTCAAAATCACAGCTGCTACTAAACCCTGAATTAATAATTGGGAGGGGTCTATGAGACCCCCATTACTAACTCTAGAAGTAAAAAGAAAAAAATACAAACACAAAAATCCTTTATGTAAAAAAAACCAAAACAACAAACCCTCTTTCACCACTTTATTAACCTCCCTAAACACCCCTGCAAGTCTGATGTAATCCACTCAAGGCCCACGATGATCCCGGATCTGCTACATCCACAGTCTGCAGTACCTGATAACATGACCCATCACTGCAGACTTAGGGAAACACTCATGGCAGTGGGGAGACCCAGTAGTGATGTCAGTCAGGTAAGCGGAGGTCAAACTCAGGGCTCCCCTTTAAGAGAGCCTTTAAGTTTCTTAGCACTCCCAGCTGTTGTGACACCTGGATGCTGTGAACTCTGGTAACAGGTCATAGCCTCCAGGTGTCCCAACAGCTGGGAACCCCAAGAAACTTAAAGGCGCTCTTACAGGCTCTCTTAAAGACTCTTTATAAGGTTTCTGGGCCTTTCAGCTGCCAAGAGACCCATGGCTGTAAGCTCCGGTAACCTTTTGGTCTTAAAGCTCACAGCCACCGGGTTTTGCGGCAGCTGTCAATGTAAATTTAAGGAAGCCTTTAAGAGATCTTTAATTGAGCCATTAATTTTTCTTCCCATCTGTTGTAACACCTGAAGGCTATGTACTCTGGTAACAGATCACAGCCTTCAGGTGCCCCAACAGCAGGAAACTCCATGAAACTTAAAATCTCTTTTAAATGCTCTCTTAAAGGATCCTTTAAGGTTTCCATGCCTTTCAGTTACCAGAGCTCACAGTAACTGAGTCTCGCAGCAGCTGTCAAAAGAGAAAGCATTTAGGAAAGCCTTTAATGTTCTTTGAGTTACCAGCTGCTGGGACATCTGGAGGCTATGAACTGTTACCAGAGTTCACAGTCTCCAGGTGGAAACTACAAGGAACTTAAAGACTTCCTTAAAGGTTTCTGTGCCTCGTAGCTACCGGGCTGTCGGACTGCTGTACCTCAATTTCCTGCAACCTGACAGTCCGGCAATCTGGAGTTCAGACTTGGGGGCTGCTATCAGTGAACTTGGTTGAACTCACTGCTGGATTTCCTGATTAGGCGATGTGTGCACATTGAGTATTTGGTCACAGACATTTCTGCATCAAATCTTTATCTCCTGGAAAAAAATGCATAAAAACCGCATCACATTTTGAAGTTTTTTTTTTCCAGAAGATGCAGATTTTGTGCAGGAATTTGGTGTATAAATTTCAGCACCAAATCTAAATCTCCTGGCAAAAATTCACATCAATACCGCATCGTATTTTGATGATTTTTTTTTTGCCAGAAGATGCAGATTTGGTGTAGAAATTTTTAGTACCAAAATCGCATCTCCTGGCAAAAAATTGTGTCAAAACCGCATCACATTTTGATGCATTTTTTTGCCGGAAGATGCAAATTTGGTGCAGGAATTTGGTGTATAAATTTCAGCATCAAATCTGCATCTGTTGGTAAAAAAAATACACAAAAATGTTTTTGATGCCGTTTTTGTGTGGTTTTCTGCCAGGAGTTGCAAATTTGGTGCAGAAATCTGGTGCAGACATTTCATCATCAAATTTGCATCTCTTGGCAGAAAACTACACCAAAACAACATCAAAACCATTTTTGTGCGTTTTTTTGCTTGATTTGGTACTGGTATTTTTAACCCCAAATTCCTGCACCAAATCTGCATCTCCTAGCAAAAAATCACATTGATAGCGTATCAAAACTGCATCGTATTTTGATGTGTTTTTTTCCAGTAGATGCAGATTTGATGCAGAAATTTGGTGTATACATTTTAGCACCAAGTCTGCACCCCTTGGCAAAATAAAAGTGATTTTCTGCCAGAAGATGCAGGTCTAATTGAACTGAGTTCACTGAGGTGAGGTCACTGAGTTCAATTACACCACCTAAGGTGAGTTTATCAGTGGTCACAGATGGAGAACCATGGGACCCTTCAGCTGTGACCACATATAAACTCAGTGATGTCCCCGCTCACAGCTGTGGCTCAGTGAGTCTCTGCCTCAAGCTGTATCGTGCGGTCATGTTCTGTAATATGCCAGCTCACTGCGATTTTAGTATGTAGCAGAGCTGAGAGCATCATGAGACTTTGTGTGGATTACGTCAGATCTGGGTGTTTTGGGGTTAATAAATTAGAGAAAGAGGGTGGGTTTTTGTTCTTTTTTAAACAAAGGATTTTTCTCTGTATTTTGTGTTTATTTCTTTTTACTTACAGAATTTGTAATGCTGAAAGTCTCATAAATCCCTCCCCATTACAAATCTAGGGTTTAGTGACAGCTGTGAGCAGTCATTAACCCCTTTTATTTCCCCGATCGCCACCACACCAGAGCAATCAGGATGAGTTGGGTAAAGTGCCAGAATGGTTGCATCAAATGGATGCAACAATTCCAGATGCGTGCGGGCTGCTATTTTTAGGCTGGGGGTCCCAATAACTATGGGCCTCTCCAACCTGAGAATACCAACTCCAGCTGTTCACTTTATCATGGCTGGATATCAAACTTGGGGAGACCGCATGCTTTTTTTTTTTTTAAATTAAAAGCTGCATGGGGTCCCTCTTATATTGATACACAGTCAAAATATCGCGCACGGCTGGGGCCTGCAGCCTGTAGCTGTAAGCAGTCAAAAGGGGGGGACTGCACTCCAGTTTTTAAATAATTTATTTCAATAATTTAAAAATCCGCATGGGGTCCCTCTTATTTTGATACAGTCAAGATAGCACGTATGGCTGGGAGCTGCAGCCCGTAGTCGTATGCTTTATCTGTGCTAGGTATCTATATATGGGGGACCCTGCAACATTTCTTTTATTCATTTATTTTTTTACTCCATTATTGGACCCAGCCAGCTACTGTGAGGGCAGCTAAAAAGAGAATCCTGCACTCCGGCAGTCTGACTGCAACCAATCACATAGGCCGGCAGAGAGTGTGGGCAGGGGACGCAGTGAATATTTATGAGTCTAATGAGCAGACCTGGTAGTAGTGTGACAGCTGCGGGAAATCTCGGTAAGTTTAACTGTCCTGCTTTAACCCCCGTAATACTCTTAAGGGTGCTTTACACACTGTGACATCGCTACCGATATATCGTCGGGGTCACGACGTTAGTGACGCACATCCGGCGCTGGTAGCGACATCGCAGCGTGCGACACCAAGGAGCGACGATCAACGATCGCAAAATTGTTCAAAAACAGGGAACGTTGACACGTCGCTCCTATCCTTAATATCACTGCTGCCACAGGTACGATGTTGTTCGTCGTTCCTGCGGCATCATACATCGCTATGTGTGACACCGCAGGAACGACGAACATCTCCTTACCTGCGTCCACCGGCAGTGCGGAAGAATGGAGGTGGGCGGGATGTTACATCCCGCTCATCTCCGCACCTCCGCTTCTATTGGCTGGCCGGTTAGTGACGCCACAGTGACGTCGCTGTGATGCCGAACGCACCTCTTCCTTGAGGGAGGGATTGTTCGGCGGTCACAGCGACATCGCTGATAAGGTATGTTCGTGTGACGCTGCTGTAGCGATAATGTTCGCTACGGCAGCGAGCACTAAATGTCGCCCGAACAACGGGGGCGGGTGCTATCGCGCTCGACATCGCTAGCAATGTCGCAGCGTGTAAAGCACCTTTTACAACATTATTCCCAGAAACCAAATTACTCAAAAATACATCCAGGCATCTTACCCATGCTGTTCCCGTCCAGTTTCAATACTTTCCCATCCATTGGAGCATTTATACAGCACTCCCAGGCTTACTTCCGAGGTCCTCCTGAATATTACAATTTGACATTAACTTGCATCGGGCTCGTTTTTCATGACGAACACACGAATAATAAAAATTATTCTGCTTGAAAAATCCGAACCCGAATATTTCACTATGCGCCCATCTCTATTAGTTTTATATTAAAGGGAACCTGTCATCAGAAATTTTGCACTAAACCTAAAAGATTCCCCCTCTGCAGCTCCTGGGCTGCATTCTAGCAATGTTCCTGTTGTTTATGTGCCCCCTTTCTGACCAAAATAAAGACTTTGTAAAGTGGTACCTTTTTGTATTCAGATCTTGATAATGGTACACGGGGGCGGGCTCTCTGGTGTCTGTTAGTCGGCCTCCCTGTCGCTTTAGGCCGCTTTAGGCCATTGCGCAATTTCAAAGAGGTGACGTGAGGTAAGCTGGCCAGCGCTTGCGCAGAACGGTGGAGGCGGCGGTGGAGGCGCGAGCACGAGATTATGGGTGGGTACTTGCTGATGAAAATCACAGTGCTGCCCATAATCTCGCGCATGCGCAACACGTCACCAGCGGTCACACTGCACATTGCAGTCCCGCGAGAGTGGCACGGCGCATGCACGAGATTATGGCCGCCCATAATCTCGCACATGAGCAACACGTCACCAGCGGTCACACTGCACATTGCAGTCCCGCGAGAGTGGCATGGCGCATGCGCGAGATTATGGCCGCCCATAATCTCGCACATGCGCCGTGCCACTCTCGCGGGACTGTGCAATGTGCACAGTGTGACCGCTGGTGACGTGTTGCGCATGCGCGAGATTATGGGTGGCACTGTTACTTTAATCAGCAAGTATCCGCCCTATAATCTCATGGTCGCGCTTTCACCGCCGCCTCCACCGTTCTGCGCAAGCGCTGGCCAGCTTACCTCACGTCACCTCTTTGAAATTGCGCGATGGGGGATGGTCTAAAGTGACAGGGAGGCCGACTAACGGACACCAGAGAGCCCGCCCCAGTGTACCATTATCAAGATCTGAATACAAAAAGGTACCACTTTACAAAGTCTTTATTTTGGTCAGAAAGGGGGCACATAAACAACAGGAACATTGCTAGAATGCTGCCCAGGAGCTGCAGAGGGGGAATCTTTTAGGCTTAGTGCAAAATTTCTGATGACAGGTTCCCTTTAAATGCAAGATTGGGTTCAATTTTGAGACTATAAATGTCAGACTGTATATATTCTCACAACAAAAATTAGGTGTATGTAAAGTACATGTGGATGTAAAGAATTAGATTAAATTTCAAAAGTATGAGAGATTTTGTTTCAGAAAATTCTGCAACTGAAGATCAGTTCCATTCATCAGGATTGGATTGTTTTGGCAGCAATGTACGTCCCCGAGTTTCATTCACATCTGTATGACAGTCATAAAAATATTTGCAATTAAATTTGCAGCATTGGATTCTATCATAAATTTGATTGTCTAAGCTGTTCTTATATATACCAACTTTACTTGCATGATGATCACCTCTAAATGTGCCTTGCGACAGACTATAAACTAGAGAGTGAGCATTAATCAAGTATATTATTAACCTATAAATAGATGGATATGATTATAGGGCTTATGAAGTCCATAAATTCCAGAGGGAATTATACATAGGTATCCAAATCAACTTTAGTAGGAAAAACAAAGAACATTAATCAAGTATATTCATATCTAAAATTATAAATGGCACTGCACAATACTGTATTTACAGCAGTTCATATGAATAAATCAATCTATAGCCTAGAGAGCAGAAAAGTGGATATTTTACTAGATAATATAAAGAATAATAAAGTACAGATGGAAGTTCATTATTCATTATAGTATTTCAGCTTTGCTCTACTACCTTCCTATAAATAGATAAATATAATTATAGATTAAAGGGAGAAAATCATGATAAAACAGAGGTTAATTCCAGATTGCAATACTTTATGAATAAATTCTTGTATAAAGTCAATATATTCCACAAATGAAAATCAGATGCACAGAAGCATCATAATTTTAATCCCCATACTTTGCATCAGGTACTTGTAAAAAAGTAAACCATGAAATTGTATGTTATAAGAAACCTTCAGGAAATTTGAAGGAAATGAGCCCAGACATTATTTGCAAAGAAAGGCATTCTTGGTGAAAGGAAATCTATCTAAAAATAAGAAAAACATATAAGGAATAAACTGCAACTTTACCTAAAGAATGCTATTCCTATCTGTAGCAATCAGAGTGCCTTAAAGGGAACCTGACATGTGTTAAAACGCTATTAACCTTCAGATATGAGGATAATCTGCAGGTGATAGCATTCTGAACTTGCTCGATGCCTGCACATTGAAGCCCACTGTCAGAAGGAAATTCATTTTAAAAGGAACCAGTCACCTACTCACCTGTGGGACGGTCCGATCCAGTCCAGTCCAATGGGCATCGCTGATCTTCACCCGGCACGTCCTCTATCCTTGCGATCACCGATCCTTGTGATTGCTTGCGTTGATTGCTTGCTTCGCATGGATGATGTGTCCTACGTCATCCACATAGTATCCTCCATTGCGCTCCTGCGCACGCACACTTCTCTCTGTGATGTGGAGGGCAGAGCAAAGTATTGTAATGCGCATGTGTGGGGAAAGGTGAAAGAACACCCGAGAATGCACACTAAAACATTTTGCTCTGCCCCAGCATGGTAGAGAGAAGTGCACTTTCGCAGCAGCGCAATTGAGGGAAGTGTGTGGATGATATAGGATGCATCGTCCTCACAAAGCAAGAAGAAGGACAGCGATCGCAAGTATAGAGGAGGCGCCGGACTGAGATCAGCGATGCCCACCGGAACAGAATGAGTGGGTGGCAGGTTCACTTTAATCCTTCCGGCAGCGTTCCGGTTTCAGTCATTGGGGTAGTGCCAGGGCGGGTTCAGTCATTGCTCTGTGTAAGGGGAGCGACATTAAAGAAGGCTGACAGTCAGTGTTGGGGGCGTGGTTACAGCCATCACTTTCCATGCACAGTGCGGTGACTGAACTGGCATCGGTGACACTCCTGTGACTGAAACTGGAATGCTGACTAGAAGATTAAAGTTCATTTCCTCCCGGCATTCAATGAGTAGGTGCCAGGCAAGTTCAGAATGCTATTAACCTGCAGATTAAACCACATCTGCAGGTTAATAGCGTTTTTACAAATGACAGGTTCCCTTTAAAATTCAAGCATAATGCTACATATAGAGCTTGTCTTTATGATTTGTCATTAGTTATATTGCTTGTGCAGCATAATGTTACATATAGAGCTTGTCTTTATGATTTGTCATTAGTTATATTGCTTGTGCAGCATAATGTTACATATAGAGCTTGTCTTTATGATTTTTCATTAGTTATATTGCTTGTGTTGTTTCTATTCCACTCATCTTTTAAATATAATTCATACTAAAAATTTTGAATTGGTTGTGCCAAACTAACACCGATTTAACCCTAAGGGGTACTTTGCACGTTGCGACATCCCTAACGAAATATCGTCGGGGTCACAGTTGTTGTGACGCACATCCGGCGCCGGTAGCGACATCGCAATGTGTAAATCCTAGGAACGACGATGAACGAGCGTGAAACAGTCAAAAATCGGTGATCTGTGTCACGTCGTTCATTTCCATAATGTCGCTCTTGCTGCAGGTACGATGTTGTTTGTCGCTCCAGCGGCGTCACACATCGCTGTGTGTGAAGCCGCTGGAACGACAAACATCTCCTTACCTGTGTCCTGACGGCAATGCGGAAGGAAGAAGGTGGGCGGGATGTTACGTCCCGCTCGTCTCCGCCCCTCCGCTACTATTGGCCGGCCGCTTAGTGACGTTGTGGTGACGCCGAACGCACCTGCTCCTTGAAGGAGGGATAGTTCGGCAGTCATCGCGACGCCGCCGACCAGGTATGAGCGTGTGATGCTGCCGTAGCGATAATGTTTGCTACGGCACCAATCACAAGATATCGCATGTGCGACGGGGCCGGGTGCTATCGCGCTGGACATCGCTAGCCGATACTAGCAATGTCACAACGTGCAAAGTACCCCTAAAGGTCTATTTAAAATAATAATTTATTATTTTAAAAATATTTTAATTAAAAATCCTCTACTGTTCCCTCGTTCCTTTAATTGCTCATTTTTATTTTTTTTTACAAACTTCCTGTTTGATGAATCTATATATATAATTGCCTTATTCTGTCTGTCTGTCTGTCTGTCTGTCTGTCTTGCTCCAAAATTGTGTCCTTACGGTGACACAAAGCTGATTGGCCGCTGGGCTCGCCATGGCCCCGCCCCCCCGCACGGATTGGCCGCTCGCCCAGGCTGCGCCCCCACACGGATTGGCCGGCCGCTCACCCAGGCTCCGCCCCCCCCACACATTGGCCTCTCGCCCCGGCACCCTGCAGGCATTGGCAACTCGGCCACGCCCCGCCCCCCTCACGCAATGCACGCTAGCTCTGGCCCCCCCCCCCACGCATTCCCCGAACCGACACGGTCACGGAGCCACGACTACCAGGTGAGTACTGTACCCCTGGGAGCCCACATCAGCGTACGCCGCCAAACCAGCCGACACATACCCTCGCATTGCTGGGTCTGGCCGGCGTATGCTGGTGTGGGCTCCCGTGCGAGCGTGGGACGAGATACGCTGGTAACCATGGTAGCATAGTTACCAGCGCATCAAGGTCCTGCAGCGGCGCATACACACACGCACACACATAACAGCACACACACACACATACACACACACACATGAGATCACACTCTCACACACACCTCACACACACATCACATCGCATCCACACACTCACAACATCCTGGGATATCGCTTGCTTCTTGGCGGCGATACTGTGCTGTGAGCTTCCAGGACCTGCCGGAGGATCACATGGCCAGAAGCATGTGGTATCTCCGGATGTTGAGAGTATGAGCGCGTATGTGCAATATCGTCAATCTGTGTGTGTGTGAGTGTATGCGATTGGGTGTGTGTGAGTGTATGCGATCGGGTGAGTGTGGGTGTATGCGATCGGGTGTGTGTGGGTGTATGCGATCGGGTGTGTGTGAGTGTATGCGATCGGGTGTGTGTGAGTGTATGCGATCGGGTGTGTGTGAGTGTATGCGATCGGGTGTGTGTGAGTGTATGCGATCGGGTGTGTGTGAGTGTATGCGATCGGGTGTGTGTGGGTGTGTGTGAGTGTATGCGATCGGATCTGTGAGTGTCGGCAGAGGAGCACGGCGTGCTGGAGGAGGCTGGGAGGAGAGAGGCTGATCCTGGGGAAGGCTGGGATGGGGAGGCTGAGAGAAGAGAGGCTGATGCTGGGGGAGGCTGAGGCTGGGGTAGGCTGGGAGGAGAGAGGCTGATGCTAGAGACCGAAAAGGCTGATGCTGGGAGGAGAGAGGCTGATGCTGGGGTGGCTGAGGCTGGGGTAGGCTGGGAGGAGAGAGGCTGATGCTGGGAGGAGAGAGGCTGATGCTCGGGGAGGCTGAGGCTGGGGTAGGCTGGGAGGAGAGAGGCTGATGCTGGGAGGAGAGAGGCTGATGCTGGGGGAGGCTGAGGCTGGGGTAGGCTGGGAGGAGAGAGGCTGATGCTGGGAAGAGAGAGGCTGATGCTGGGAAGAGAGAGGCTGATGCTGGGAGGAGAGAGGCTGATGCTGGGAGGAGAGAGGCTGATGCTAGGGACAGAAAAGGCTGATGCTGGGGACAGAGAGGCTGATGCTGGGGACAGAAAAGGCTGATGTTGGGAGGAGAGAGGCTGATGCTAGGGACAGAAAAGGCTGATGCTGGGAGGAGAGAGGCTGATGCTGGGGACAGAAAAGGCTAATGCTGGGAGGAGAGAGGCTGATGCTGGGATGAGAGAGGCTGATGCTGGGGACAGAGAGGCTGATGCTGGGGACAGAGAGGCTGATGCTGGGAGGAGAGAGGCTGATGCTGCGGGTAGAGAGGCTGATGCTGGGAGGAGAGAGGCTGATGCTGCGGGCAGAGAGGCTGATGCTGCGGGTAGAGAGGCTGATGCTGGTGCAGCATGGGGGATGGAGCACGATGGGGGGTGCGCAACATGGGGGATGGAGCACGTTTGGGAGTGCGCAGCATGGCGGATGGAGCACGTTTGGGAGTGCACAGCATGGCGAACGGAGCACGTTTGGGAGTGCGCAGCATGGTGGATGGAGCACGTTTGGGAGTGCGCAGCATGGCGGATGGAGCACGTTTGGGAGTGCGCAGCATGGCGGATGGAGCACGTTTGGGAGTGCGCAGCATGGCGGATGGACCACGTTTGGGAGTGCGCAGCATGGCGGATGGAGTACGTTTGGGAGTGCGCAGCATGGCGGATGGAGCACGTTTGGGAGTGCGCAGCATGGTGGATGGAGCACGTTTGGGAGTGCGCAGCATGGGGGATGCAGCACGATGGGGAGTGCGGAGTATGGCGGATGGAGCACGTTTGGGAGTGCGCAGCATGGCGGATGGACCACGTTTGGGAGTGCGCAGCATGGCGGATGGAGTACGTTTGGAAGTGCGCAGCATGGCGGATGGAGCACGTTTGGGAGTGCGCAGCATGGGAGATGGAGCACGATGGGGGGTGCGCAGCATAGGGGATGGAGCACGATGGGGAGTGCGCTGCATGGGGGATGGAGCACGATGGGGCGTGCGGAGTATGGCGGATGGAGCACGTTTGGGAGTGCGCAGCATGGCGGATGGAGCACGTTTGGGAGTGCGCAGCATGGTGGATGGAGCACGTTTGGGAGTGCGCAGCATGGCGGATGGAGCACGTTTGGGAGTGCATAGCATGGGAGATGGAGCACGATGGGGGGTGCGCAGCATAGGGGATGGAGCAGATGGGGAGTGCGCTGCATGGGGGATGGAGCACGATGGGGAGTGCGCTGCATGGGGGATGGAGCACGATGGGAAGTGCACACCTACCCCCAACACACACACACACACGCGCGCGCGCACTGCACAACACACCACACACACACACTGGGAACCACACACAACTGCCCTACACAGACACCCACACACACAGACAACGCTGCACACACACAACACCCAACACACAAACACTGCGGATGGAGTACGTTTGGGAGTGCGCAGCATGGCGGATGGAGCACGTTTGGGAGTGCGCAGCATGGCGGATGGAGCACGTTTGGGAGTGCGCAGCATGGCGGATGTACCACGTTTGGGAGTGCGCAGCATGGCGGATGGAGTACGTTTGGGAGTGCGCAGCATGGCGGATGGAGCACGTTTGGGAGTGCGCAGCATGGCGGATGGAGCACGTTTGGGAGTGCGCAGCATGGGGGATGCAGCACGATGGGGAGTGCGGAGTATGGCGGATAGAGCACGTTTGGGAGTGCGCAGCATGGCGGATGGAGCACGTTTGGGAGTGCACAGCATGGCGAACGGAGCACGTTTGGGAGTGCGCAGCATGGTGGATGGAGCACGTTTGGGAGTGCGCAGCATGGCGGATGGAGCACGTTTGGGAGTGCGCAGCATGGCGGATGGAGCACGTTTGGGAGTGCGCAGCATGGCGGATGGACCACGTTTGGGAGTGCGCAGCATGGCGGATGGAGTACGTTTGGGAGTGCGCAGCATGGCGGATGGAGCACGTTTGGGAGTGCGCAGCATGGCGGATGGAGCACGTTTGGGAGTGCGCAGCATGGGGGATGCAGCACGATGGGGAGTGCGGAGTATGGCGGATGGAGCACGTTTGGGAGTGCGCAGCATGGCGGATGGACCACGTTTGGGAGTGCGCAGCATGGCGGATGGAGTACGTTTGGAAGTGCGCAGCATGGCGGATGGAGCACGTTTGGGAGTGCGCAGCATGGGAGATGGAGCACGATGGGGGGTGCGCAGCATAGGGGATGGAGCACGATGGGGAGTGCGCTGCATGGGGGATGGAGCACGATGGGGCGTGCGGAGTATGGCGGATGGAGCACGTTTGGGAGTGCGCAGCATGGCGGATGGAGCACGTTTGGGAGTGCGCAGCATGGTGGATGGAGCACGTTTGGGAGTGCGCAGCATGGCGGATGGAGCACGTTTGGGAGTGCATAGCATGGGAGATGGAGCACGATGGGGGGTGCGCAGCATAGGGGATGGAGCAGATGGGGAGTGCGCTGCATGGGGGATGGAGCACGATGGGGAGTGCGCTGCATGGGGGATGGAGCACGATGGGAAGTGCACACCTACCCCCAACACACACACACACACGCGCGCGCGCACTGCACAACACACCACACACACACACTGGGAACCACACACAACTGCCCTACACAGACACCCACACACACAGACAACGCTGCACACACACAACACCCAACACACAAACACTGCGGATGGAGTACGTTTGGGAGTGCGCAGCATGGCGGATGGAGCACGTTTGGGAGTGCGCAGCATGGCGGATGGAGCACGTTTGGGAGTGCGCAGCATGGCGGATGTACCACGTTTGGGAGTGCGCAGCATGGCGGATGGAGTACGTTTGGGAGTGCGCAGCATGGCGGATGGAGCACGTTTGGGAGTGCGCAGCATGGCGGATGGAGCACGTTTGGGAGTGCGCAGCATGGGGGATGCAGCACGATGGGGAGTGCGGAGTATGGCGGATGGAGCACGTTTGGGAGTGCGCAGCATGGCGGATGGACCACGTTTGGGAGTGCGCAGCATGGCGGATGGAGTACGTTTGGAAGTGCGCAGCATGGCGGATGGAGCACGTTTGGGAGTGCGCAGCATGGGAGATGGAGCACGATGGGGGGTGCGCAGCATAGGGGATGGAGCACGATGGGGAGTGCGCTGCATGGGGGATGGAGCACGATGGGGCGTGCGGAGTATGGCGGATGGAGCACGTTTGGGAGTGCGCAGCATGGCGGATGGAGCACGTTTGGGAGTGCGCAGCATGGTGGATGGAGCACGTTTGGGAGTGCGCAGCATGGCGGATGGAGCACGTTTGGGAGTGCATAGCATGGGAGATGGAGCACGATGGGGGGTGCGCAGCATAGGGGATGGAGCAGATGGGGAGTGCGCTGCATGGGGGATGGAGCACGATGGGGAGTGCGCTGCATGGGGGATGGAGCACGATGGGAAGTGCACACCTACCCCCAACACACACACACACGCGCGCGCGCGCACTGCACAACACACCACACACACACACTGGGAACCACACACAACTGCCCTACACAGACACCCACACACACAGACAACGCTGCACACACACAACACCCAACACACAAACACTGCGGATGGAGTACGTTTGGGAGTGCGCAGCATGGCGGATGGAGCACGTTTGGGAGTGCGCAGCATGGCGGATGGAGCACGTTTGGGAGTGCGCAGCATGGGGGATGCAGCACGATGGGGAGTGCGGAGTATGGCGGATGGAGCACGTTTGGGAGTGCGCAGCATGGCGGATGGACCACGTTTGGGAGTGCGCAGCATGGCGGATGGAGCACGTTTGGGAGTGCGCAGCATGGCGGATGGAGCACGTTTGGGAGTGCGCAGCATGGCGGATGGACCACGTTTGGGAGTGCGCAGCATGGCGGATGGAGCACGTTTGGGAGTGCGCAGCATGGCGGATGGAGCACGTTTGGGAGTGCGCAGCATGGCGGATGGAGCACGTTTGGGAGTGCGCAGCATGGGGATGCAGCACGATGGGGAGTGCGGAGTATGGCGGATGGAGCACGTTTGGGAGTGCGCAGCATGGCGGATAGACCACGTTTGGGAGTGCGCAGCATGGCGGATGGAGCACGTTTGGAAGTGCGCAGCATGGCGGATGGAGCACGTTTGGGAGTGCGCAGCATGGGAGATGGAGCACGATGGGGGGTGCGCAGCATAGGGGATGGAGCACGATGGGGAGTGCGCTGCATGGGGGATGGAGCACGATGGGGCGTGCGGAGTATGGCGGATGGAGCACGTTTGGGAGTGCGCAGCATGGCGGATGGAGCACGTTTGGGAGTGCGCAGCATGGTGGATGGAGCACGTTTGGGAGTGCGCAGCATGGCGGATGGAGCACGTTTGGGAGTGCATAGCATGGGAGATGGAGCACGATGGGGGGTGCGCAGCATAGGGGATGGAGCAGATGGGGAGTGCGCTGCATGGGGGATGGAGCACGATGGGGAGTGCGCTGCATGGGGTATGGAGCACGATGGGAAGTGCACACCTACCCCCAACACACACACACACGCGCGCGCGCACTGCACAACACACCACACACACACACTGGGAACCACAAACAACTGCCCTACACAGACACCCACACACACAGACAACGCTGCACACACACAACACCCAACACACAAACACTGCGGCACACACAAATATACGCACATACCGCACAACACACACATTGCACAAAACATACCTCCCCCAAAACACACCACACACACACAAACCGCGCAACACACACACACAACACAACGCTACAGACACACAGCGCTCCACAAACAACGCAACACACGCAACACACATACAACACCGCTCTCACCCCCCGTCACACCCAGACAACACCCAGAACATGTACAGCGCCTACACAAACACTTGGTAACTACACACAACAACATCTATATATATAACAAAAATCATACATGAACTACACAATACGTAAATTCTAGAATACCCGATGCGTAGAATTGGGCCACCTTCTAGTTTCATATAAGAATCCCAAGTGCATTATGGGATACTCAAACAAGACATCATGAGGGGGCATAGGCTGCAGTTAGTGACATCTGTTTCAGGGACTAGGCTAGTCCCTGCTCTACTGAGCATATGCTGGTTGTCAATTCTCACATGTGCTCAGTAAGATCTCGTCACTGTGCAATAGTCTTCGTAATGTCGCAAGCCAGCAAGAAAATGCACTGTCAGTGCGTATTGAAAGGAGATCAGCTGGCGAGCATGAAAAGCAAAGACCAGCCCTGCCTATGAAACCAAGATAACCAACGATGGAGGGCACTGGGTACATTATGATGAGCTAATGGACCCTTTTCTATTTATGTCTGCCCCTATGGCCCGGGTCATTGTAGGGGTCAGTTCAGGATAACTTAGCTGTGGTCCGTCTTTGTCAGGACGGGAGTCTATGGGTGCTAGTAAAGGGTGTAAAATCATCAGGACGCAATAGGGTCAGCTCTATCTGTGGTAACTGGAGGACCTTGCCCTGGTGGGATTATCCATGCACCCTGGCTAATATGGAGAGGTAAATAGGAAGAAAACTTCATCTGACCTGCTGCCCAGACTGTTCAGCCTAGCGGGTGCCTAGGATCCTTCGGTTTATCCCAACCGGTAACAGGCAACGTGGAGTGAAAAGAAAAGGATGATCCGGCACAAAATCTCCTTTGGTAAAAACATCCAAAATTTATTGAAACATCATTAAAAATAGCGTGAAGACCAAGTATCCACTCAGATGGAAAGCATGGAGGTCATGATAACTTTACGCGTTTCGGACAGTTATAAAAGCAAAAAAAGAAAATACTTATGATTAAGGACTTTTTTTGCTTTTATAACTGTCCGAAACGCGTAAAGTTATCATGACCTCCATGCTTTCCATCTGAGCGGATACTTGGTCTTCACGCTATTTTTAATGATGTTTCAATAAATTTTGGATGTTTTTACCAAAGGAGATTTTGTGCCGGATCATCCTTTTCTTTTCACTCCACGTTGCCTGGCTAATATGGACCTGGTGAGACCGTTCCACTTTTACTCAAATTTTTTTATAGTTGATCACTGTCACTGCTAAAGAGTATGTTCGTGCTGCCCCTGTGACAGCAGCCGGCGCTGCTCAGATCCGTGCCTTCAGGGGTGGTGGCTCGAGGTTCTCCGGACCCGGGGGTCTTGCGGACATTCCGAATAAATGGGGGGACATAGATGTACAGGCGTACAGGCTAGGCCGTATTAAGTTCGTGACGCCACCCACGGTGTGTGGTGAGTTGGGACACCACCGCTGCTGTTATGGGGCACCCAGGGGAGATGTAGTGGCAGCAAGATGTTAACCCCTCCATGGATAGGGATGGTGACTCTGGCACCCAGTGGCTTTGGTGCAGGGTATAGCGACGGCAGGGGAATGCGTGTTTACTCACAGTCAATAATTCACACAAGTCTCTGGTAAACCAAGGTGCTGGTGGCCGGTGCCGCGGCCGGCTGCATTCGGGTCCCCCACCCAGCTGGTGGTCTCTATCCTTTTCCTCTGCACTGTTTTGTGTAAGGTGGACTTCCTAGTCTGGAACTTAGGAGTCCGCTCCCGGCTGGATGTGGCCTGAGGAGCCGTGCCCGCAGACGCTGGCCCATGGGATCTATGGGCCCTGGCGGTGACCTCTTATCCCTATCGGTGGGCTGTTGTCTTCTATGAGGGACTTTGGGCGGGACAGGACGTCTAGTCCTCGCCTCAATTGGTGAATTAACCAGTCCGCTTGTTTACGGTTCTGGCTTCAGGGTCCGAGTACCCCCCTTTGTGCTACGGTTTCCGGGTCGGTTCCCTGTGTCGGTACCGGCGGGCTACAACCCTGTCCCGGTCCACCTCAGTTCTGCTGAGCCGTCTTCCCGTCTCCTGCTGACGGAGACCACCGTCTGCCTCTTAGCCAAGGCACCAGGGCTCCAACCCTGGCACCGTTTAACTTGAACTTCACCTGCTGGAGCTACCCTTAGCTCCAGCCCACACTCCTCTCCAAACTGAACTACAAACTGGTCTGCTTGTTTTCCCACCCCGGGCTGTCTAGACCCCTGGGTGGGTGTGTCCAACTGCCTGGTCACGCCCACTGGTGTGTCTATCTTTCCCTAAGGAGGGTGACTAGGGTTTCTAGGTTGGCTGTGTGTTGCCTAATGAGCGAAGGTGTTATGCAGGGGCCTATCTGTCACTACCTAGTTTTGCCAGGGCATCACATTTTTATTTGAGTATATTGTGTTTCTTTCTGTTTTACTTTTTTCTGGGTGAGGGAGGACCACTGTCTATTCCCTGAGACGGAAATAACACAATTTTGTTTACTGTTTGTTATGTTCTGTTTGTTGTGGGGGATTTTTAACTAGTGGCATTCTAGGTAGGTTTTGGCCAAGTTTTGTGTGGCCTTTATTAATGGGTTATGGTTATGATAGTTAATGTATTAACCATCACCTCCCTAGGGGCTTTATGCTATATGTGTGTCCGTTGTGATGTTTAAGATTTTATGAAAAACCAATAAAAGTTACATTTTAGTCACTTGCTAAGGTCCTATATTCTATATGACTATTATAGAGTATAGCTATTGGGTGTTGTGCTATATCCATTGGCGTGGTAACTGGGTTCAAGTAAATTTGGCCAATTTTATTTGCAAAATAACTCATTTTGTTCTCAAAATTGTTTCATGTTTTCTAGGCAGCAATGCATATTCTCATTTCAATTTTCACTATTTACATCCTTCAGTTATTTTTACCTCCCTTTTACTTTAGTGCAACTGTTATTTTGGCTAATGTATGCTATGTTCAGTTTGCACCAGTTCAGACCTTCAGTTTAGGAAGTGCCTGCAATTCTTCTATAGCCCGCTTTACACGCTACAATATATCTTACGATGTGTCGGCGGGGTCACGTCGTAAGTGACGCACATCCGGCATCGTAAGGTATATTGTAGTGTGTGACAGGTAAGTGCGATTGCGATTGAACGTTAAAACGTTTATCGCATACACGTTGTTGAATCCTGACGAATTGCACGTCAGATTGTTCAATGTTCCCGAGGCAACACACATTGCAGTGTGTGACACCCCGAGAACATTGAACAGATCTTACCTGTGTCCTGCGGCTCAAGCCGGCAATGCGGAAGGAAAGAGGTGGGCGGGATGTTTACGTCCCGCTCATCTCCGCCCCTCCGCTTCTATTGGCCGGCTGCCACGTGACGTTGATGTGACGCCGAACGTCCCTCCCACTCCAGGAAGTGGACATTCGCCACCCACATCGAGGTCGTATGGATGAGTAAGTACATGTGACGCGGGTTAATCGTTTGTGCAGCCCATTCAACAAATTGAACGTGCCGCAGATACGATGGGGGCGTTTATGATCGCATACAATATCGTATGCGAAATCGTAACATGTAAAGCAGGCTTATTGCATTTAGTGTACCTCATCCCTCCAGCAGAATTACTCTGCTCCAGGGTATATGTGCCACCCAAGCAGCGGATCGAACCACTCGGATCCGGGGGAAGTGTCCGTTCGTGGCTCGAGGGTCTCCGGACCCAGGAGCTTAGGGGCCACACGCTAAAGTAAAAGGGTAGATATTTACAGGGAGTTATAGTTCGTGACGCCACCCGTGGTGTGCGGTAACTGGGAGTACCGCCGCTGCCGTTGGGAGGACCTGGGATGATGGAGTGGGGCAGCAAGGTGTCGTTGCCCTCCACGGGTAGGGGCAGGCCCCGGGACTCTGGATGATGCTACTGGGTGCTGTGAAGGGGAAATCACTCAGGTACTCACTCAGCCAATAAGCAGACGCTGACAACCGGGTAAACCAAGTCTCTGGGTGTTGCTGCCTCTCAAAGGGGAGCTCGTCCGGGTCTTGTCCCCTGCAGTGCTGCCTGGTGGTCCTTGACCTGCCTCGTAGCACAAAGTTTAAATTCACTGTAGTGGCCCAGTAGTCTAGAACTTGCCGGGCGCCGCTCTCCACTGTGGCTAAGTGTGGGAGCCTGCTCTCAGGGCTCACGCTTGGGATTTTAGTGGGCTGCTTGTATGGATGGCCCTATCCCCCTCGTTGCGCTAGTGCCCCGATTCTGGAGCTAGTGGGAACAGTCCATAAAGGCTCCGTTCTCAGCAGGTTAATTGCCGGGTTGCCCGAAGCTTCTCCCCGACCTAGGGTCCGTGTACCCCGCCGTGCCTTCGGTCCCGGACCGGTGATAGAACCAGGCTACTTACTGTCCTCTTTGACAGGTCCAGGTACCTAGCCTCAATCCCCTGCAATCGGGGATCTGACTCCTCTAGGTCCAGACCACCGTCAGCAACCTAGTTAGCTTCTCCTGGGAGCCACTACTCCCAGCTTCCTCTGAGCTCCTCTCAGCTTGAGGGCTACCTCACTTCTCCTTCTCCACTTTACTACTTCACTACACTCCTCACCTCCCCTTCCTGACCCCTAGGTGGCAAACCCTATTCCGCTCAAGCCGCCCACTGGTGTGCCTGGTGGGTGTGGTGCAGGGTGTATTTAGGATTTGATTTGCTGTTGGAGGAAGCACTGTAAGATGGGGACCCAGAACCATGATGGATTTGAATACTGCACTAAGGAGAAAGAGCGTGCAGTACCATGTGATGACCTGAATAGTCCAGGGGCATCACAATCCTCCTTGGTTAAACGTAGCTCGTCCTTGAGCTACAGAACATCCAGAGGTTTATTTTGTGATTAGGAAAAAACAAAAAGAAATAACATTTTTATTAACAGGTTCACATCCCTCACAAGGGAGGCACATCACTTAAACGTTGCATTAACTCTTAAGCCCGCTTTATACGCTGCAATGTACTTACAATGTGTCGGCGGGGTCACGTCGTAAGTGACGCACATCCGGCATTGTAAGCCTATGTGCAACTAGAACAAAAACTAGGCACAGCTATGTGCGATTGCGATTTAACGGTAAAACGTTCATCGCACGCACGTCGTACATTCCTCATGAATTGTATGTCAGATTGTTCATCATACCCGGGGTAGCACACATTGTAGTGCGTGACACCCCAGGAACGATGAACAGCTTTTACCAGCGTCCTACAGCTCACGGCCGGTAATGCGGAAGGAAGGAGGTGGGCGGGATGTTTACGTCCCGCTCAGCTCCGCCCCTCCGCTTCTATAGGCCGGCTGCCGCGTGACGTCAATGTGACGCCGAACGTCCCTCCCACTCCAGGAAGTGGACGTTCGCCGCCCACATCGAGGTCGTAAGGAAGGTAAGTATGTGTGACGGGGGTTAATCGTATGTGTGGCACGTTCAACAAATTGAACGTGCCACACATATGATGGGGGCGTTGCAAATCGCATACGATATCGTATGCGAAATTGCAACGTGTAAAGCAGCCTTTAGAGTTCATTTTTAATAAATAACAATGGAATGCTACCGGTTGCATTGATAGTGGAGGCTCAACCTGCTCTGTTGCAGCCTCTTCCTGTGACAGTCCAGTCCCATCGTCTCGGATCCCATTAAACTGCCACCCAAACAACCTGAACCCCACTGGTTCCTAATTGGTTCCGTGACAGAGTTAAAGTCCCGGATTTAAAACGGATGACTCTGGTAGGCATAGGAGGTGCAATTTATTTACAATGAGCACAAGTCCGTGCTGGCCGAAACCAGTCCCGCAACCATGGTCCATTTTTACTACTAATATATAAAAGAAAGACGAAGTCCATGCACCAAGTGCAAACATCATATCAACTTTCTTAATCAGGTAAAGTACTCTGTTGATTAAATCCCGGTAATCATCACTTTGCATATTAAACACCACCTATCATTACTTAAGAAAAATAACAAACTATGATAAACAATAAAAGAAAACACAGATTTCTAACATTTTTAACTTTAGATAGCCGGGTCCCGTAATCACGATTCTTTGTGACCATGCACCTCAGACGCCAGCATGATCTTCTTATCAATTATCACGTTTGGTTACATCTAGGGCATACCAGCCCTGCTCTCCACAATGCCGGGTGTATGAGACCATGTCTTCCAGCTCCAGATTCCGCCCAGGATGCTCCCTGGGGAGGTGCTGTGCCACATCCTGCCGGGACACAAACACCCCAGCCGTGAGGCCGGCTTTGGATGAACCCCCATCCTTGGTCAGGGTCAAAACGCTCCACAAGACCATGGTTCTGCGAACCTCTGACGCGGAAGGTGCTGTTCCTTAACTGTTCCTTTTCTCTTGGGTACGGGCAGCAATCTCCCATCGTCGCTGATCTCTTATTGTCACTTCCATCTGTAGTTTCTGTAGTTGCTTTTATCTTTCCCAGTAAGGGGCGTCAGCATCCGGCCTCGCCTGCCTCACTGGTAGCTCTCGGAGATGGATTCCTGCAGCCCCAGCAGCCACTGGGATGCCACGCGGCGGCGGAGCTAGCAGCTCCTAAGTAGAGATGAGCCACCCCCTAGAGTTTGAGTTTGGTTCGGTTCATCGTACGGAGGACAAGTTCGTCGAACGTTCGACGAACCAATTCGAACCCCATTGAAAACAATGGCAGGCAAACGCAAATACATAAAAACACATTATACATGTACACATACAGTTAATAAACATTGCCATAACACTTAAATGTCCCCGCTATGCATCTTCCACTCAGTCTCCCGCCATTTTTCCTTCCGATAATCACTGTGTCCTCCCGGTAACCAGCACTGATGATAGGACCTTCCGTGACGTCAGAAAAGCATGTGACCAGTCACGTGTGTATTATCTCATTGGCTACAGACTGGTCACATGGCTAAACGTCATGCAAGGTCCTGTCAGTGCATCTATCCAGTACGCGGTGCTCATTTGTGCATCTCCGTGTACAGGCGAGATGCTCTGGCACATGGTCGGTTTCCCCGTTCCTGCATGTGGGCGCTCTTTACAGAGTCAGCCTAAATGCAAGGACTGGCTGCCACAGCCGGTGAATTGCGGCACCGGGAATCACGTTATCGGAGAACCGTTGCTATAGTAACTGCCTGTCAGATTACTTTAGCAATGGTGGCAGCGGTGACGTCACCGCTTACAGCCCGCAGCCTCTGCTCACTCTCACTGAGTGATTAGACTGCACGGGAGCAGCAGCGTCTTCCTCCCATGCAGTGCTGTCTGATTTAGCAGAGCTGCATAGGTTGAAGGAGAAAGAAGACAGAAAACCAGGATCGTGGAGGGATGAGAGGGAGTAATAAACATGGAGTCTCTAAGTGTGTCTGTGTATTTATTTCTATTAAAGTATTTTTTCTCTCTGTGGTGTCTTTATTTAACCCTTTATTGGAGATTCTTAACGGCCGGATCAAAATTGAGTGACATTAAGAATCTCTGGCTTAATACTAGCTAGTAAAACAAAGCTAGTATTAACCCATTATTATACAGCAAGCCACCCGGCTTCAGAGCTGCTTGAAGAGTTGGATACAGCGCCAGATGATGGCGCTTCTATGAAAGTGCCATTTTTTGGGGCGGCTGCGGACTGCAATTCGCAGCAGAGGGGTCCAGAAAGCTCAGGCCAACCTGTGCTGCGGATTCCAATCCCCAGCTGCCTAGTTGTATCTGGCTGGACACAAAAATGGGGCGAAGCCCATATTGATTTTTTTTTAATTATTTCATGAACTAATTAAAAAAAGGGCTTCCCTATTTTTTTAGTTCCAAGCCGGGTACACATAGGCAGCTGGGGTTGGGGGCAGCCGTACCTACCTGCTGTACCTGGCTGGCATACAAAAATATGGCGAAGCCCACGTCATTTTTTTGGGGGGCAAAAAACTCCTGCATATAGTCCTGGATGGAGTATGCTGAGCCTTGTAGTTCTGCAGCTACTGTCTGCTCTCCTCCATACAGACAGAAAGCAGACAGCAGCTGCAGAACTACAAGGCTCAGCATACTCCATCCAGGTCTGTATGCAGGAAAAAAGCTGGCCTCACTGCTCGACTTATAATGTCAGCTTATTCTGTCAGGTGACCGCATCAGCTGATCATCGCCAAGTCTGAAAGAGAGAGAAGAGAGAGAGGAGAGAGAGAGGAGAGAGAGAATAGAGAGAGAGAAGAGAAGAGAAGAGAGAGGAGAGAGAGGAGAGAGAGAAGAGAGAGAGAAGAGAGAGGAGAGAAGAGAGATAGAGAGAGGGGAGAGAGAGAAGAAAGAGGAGAAAGAGGAGAGAGAGGAGAGAGAGGAGAGAGAGAGGAGAGAAAAGAGAGAGAGAGGAGGGAGAAGAGATAGAGAAGAGAGAGAAAAGAGAGAGAGAGGAGGGAGAAGAGAGCGCAGAGAAGAGGGCAGAGAGGAGAGAGAGGAAAGAGAGGAGAGAGAGAAGAGAGAGAGAAAGGAGAGAGAAAAGAGAGAGAGAGAGAAGAGAGAGACACGCAGGCACCACTCCATCTAGGACTGTATACAACAGTTTTTTGCCCCCCCAAAAAATTACCTGGGAACCAAAAATATAGGGAAGCCCTTTTTTTTTTTATTTCATGAATTTCATGAAATAATTAAAAAAAAAATGACGTGGGCTTCACCCAATTTTTGTGTCCAGCCAGATACAACTAGGCAGCTGGGGATTGGAATACGTAGCGCACGGTGCCCAAGCTTTCTGGGCACCCCTACTGTGAATCGCAGTCCGCAGCCACCCCAGAAAATGGCGCTTTCATAGAAGCGCCATCTTCTGGCGCTGTATCCAACTCTTCCAGCTGCCCTGGTGACGGGTGGCTCGCTGGGTAATAATGGGGTTAGGGATAGCTGTATATTATCAACTGGCCCTAAGCCCGAAATTCATGGTGTCACGCCAATATTAGACATGGCCACCATGAATTTCTAGTACAGATAAAAAAAAACACAACACACAGAAAAATATTTTTATTATAAATAAAATAGTGACTCCATCTTTATTGAAATAAAGAACCCCCCTCCGCAGTAATCCTGGGTCAAGGTCCTGCGCTGTCCAATCCGGATCCAATATCATCTGATTGGTTTGCTTGAAGGAAAAGCGATCAGTTGATCTGTCAGGTTCAAGGGCCTGAATCACATGACACAGCAGCTGATTGTATAAACGGCTTTTATACAATCAGCTAATGCATCAGTGCAAAAAAAAAAAACTACACAATTCTGTGTAGACTCCTGTCCGACATCAGCAGCTGATAGTTTTGCCGGCCGGGCGGTAAAAAGCCGACCTCAACGCAAGACATTTAGTGTCAGCTGATTCCGTCAGGTGAACGCATCGGCTGATCATCGCCAGGTCTGATAGAGAGAAAAGAGAGAGAAAAGAGAAGAGAGAGAGGGAGAGAGAAAAGAGAGAGAAAAGAGAGAGAAAAGAGAAGAGAGAGGGAGAAAGAATAGAGAGAGAGAAAGAGAGAATAAGAGAGCGAAAGAGAGAAAAAGAGAAAAAGAGAAAGAAAGAGCGAAAGGGAGAGAGAGAGAGAACAAGAGAGAGATATCAAGAGAGAGAACAAGAGAGAGAACAAGAGAGAAGAGAGAGAGAAGAGAGAGAAGAGAGAGGAGTGAAGAGAGAGAGAGAGAGAAAGAGAGAGAAAGAGAGAAAGAGAGAGAAAGAGAGAGCGAGAACAAGAGAGAGAGAACAAGAGAAAGAAACAGAGAGAAGAGAGAGGAGAGAAGAGAGAGAAAGAGAAAGAGAGATAAAGATAGAGAAATAGAGAGAGAGAAGAGAGAACGAGAGAGAGAAGAAGAGAGAGAGAGAACAAGAGAGAAAGAACAAGAGAGAGAAAGAGGGAGTAGAGAGAGAGAGGAGAGAAGAGAGAGAGAAGAAAGAGAGAGAAAGAGAGAAAGAACAAGAGAGAGAACAAGAAAGAGAACACGAGAGAGAACAAGAGAGAGAGAACAAGAGAGAGAAAACAAGAGAGAGAGAGATAGAAGAGAGAGAGAGTAGAGAGCAATGCAGCCTCATTCCGTGAACTGCTCCAATTTTAGAGGTGTGGCCCATGGCTCTCAGCTGATGTCTGGCTACTCCCCTCTTTGCATAATTAAATTAAATTATAATTATAAATAAATAATAATTTAAAATAAATTACATTTTTTACCGGGGCGGCCGGAACTTGAACTCGTGAACTAATGCTTCTTAAGCTGGTGTCACACTAAGCGACAGCGACAATGACGTCGCTGTTACGTCACCATTTTCGGTGACGTAACAGCGACCTTGTAAGTCGCTGTTATGATCGCTGCTTAGCTGTCAAACACAGCAGAAGCAGCGATCATAACGTCGCTGTGCTACATGTGCAGAGAGCAGGGAGCCGCACTTAGCGCTGGCTCCTTGCTCTCCTAGGTACAGTACACATCGGGTTAATTAACCCGATGTGTGCTGCAGCTACATGTCACAGTGCAGAGAGCAAGGAGCCGCGCGCACTGCTTAGCGCTGGCTCCTTGCTCTCGTTGCTACAGTATACATCGGGTTAATTACCCGATGCATACTGCAGCCACATGTCACAGTGCAGGAGCCGGCACTGGCAGCAAGAGCGGAGGCTGGTAACCAGCGTAAACATCGGGTAACCAGGGAAAGGGCTTCCCTTGGTTACCCGATGTTTACGCTGGTTACAGCTTACCGCAGCTGCCAGTGCCGGCTCCTGATCGCTTCATTTCGTCGCTCTCTCGCTGTCACACACAGTGATGTGTGTGTCACAGCGGGAGAGTGACGACCAAAAAATGAAGCTGGACATTCAGCAACGACCGGCGACCTCACAGCAGGGGCCAGGTCGTTGCTGGATGTCACACACAGCGACAGCGACGGGACGTCGCTGCAACGTCACAGAAAATGGTGACGTAGCAGCGACGTCGTTGTCGTCGTCGTTATGTGTGACACCAGCTTTAGGCGGGAGCTCTATCCATTGAGCCACTGCCTCTAATGAGAAACATAGGAAGATTTGGTTATCTTGATCTCTGCATGGCAGAGTGAAGTCCCCGGTGATAGCGCGGCTCACTTCAGGTGCTGTGTGGAGAGGCCACAGAGCGCTTCCTGTCCTCTTCATGTAGCAGAGTTGACAGTGTCGTGTGGATTACTTCGGACCTGGATTCTTGTTTGGGGATTAATAAAGAGGTAAATGAGGGGTTTTTTTGTTTTTCCAAATAAAGGATTTTTCGCTGTGTGTGTTTCTTTACTTTCACTTACAGGTTAATCATGGAATGTGTCTCGGGGAGACGCTTGTCATGATTAACCCTGTTATTACCTCGATTGCCACCGCACCAGGGCAATTCGGGATGAGCTGGGTAGAGTCCCGGGACTGCCGCATCTAATGGATGCGGCAATTCCGGGCGGCTGCTGTGTGATATTGTTAGGGTGATGGGCTCCCCATAATGTGGCGCTCTCCATCCTGACATAACCAGCCTCCAGCCGTGTGGCTTTATCCTGGCTGGTATCAAAATTGGGGGGAACCGCATTTTTTTTTATTATTATTTATTTTACTGCACGATATAGACCCGCCCACCAGCAGCTGTGATTTGGGACGCAGGACGCATGCAGATGCGCAACGTGCGCACATACTTACTGTGAAAAGACACGCTTTTGGTGATCTAACCGTTCTCGAATGTAACTCAAACTGCCAAACTTTTAGCAAATTGTTCGAGTTTGTCGAACAACTCGAACACCCCCCCAAAATCACTCGAACATAAAATTGGCGAACCTTCGACTTGAACATCGCTCATCTCTACTTCTAAAGGTTCCACCTCCGCCATGATGGAAGAAAACAACGACTGCTCCGCAGCCGGGGGTGCAGAGTCTGGGTGCTCCATATCAAGGTACGGGCCCGGTGACGCGGCCGTGTCTGGTCGGGCCGATGCTGGGGTAGCCGCTGTTGTGGCCTGGTTGGGTGGTTGGGTCAGAAGCTCTGTAGCTTGTTCTTAGCAAATGGGGGCTGAAGGTTTTGCTGCCAGTGTTGGGATAGGCAGGTCGGCATCTGCCGAGGACGAGGGTGATGGTGGCGGAGCACTTGCATCGGAGGGGGGCAGACCGGGCTCTGCAGCCATATAGGCCGGATCAACCGGGGCTGGATAGTTGCTTACCCGCTCCTTGCATGGGACTTCAATCTCACGGGCTCGCACCGCCATTGCCAGGCTCCTCATCTCTTCCCTCCAGTGGTCCAGAATAAAGAGGAAGTGCGTCCGCATCCTCCTGCAGAGTTGTTCCGTCTCCTGCTCGATCCAGTTCGCGGTCCCAGGAGCAGCATGCCCAGGTTAGTGGGTCCTGTCCGAATTCTGTTCGTGACGCCAAGTTTTTTAGAGGGTGTGCCACCCCAGCAGCGAATCGAACCACTCGGATCCGGGGGTAGTGTCTGTTTGTGGCTCGAGGGTCTCTGGACCCGGGAGCTTAGGAGCCACACTCTAAAGTAAAAGGGTAGATATTTACAGGGAGTTATGGTTCGTGACGCCACCCGTGGTGTGCGGTAACTGGGAGTACCGCCGCTGCCGTTGGGAGGACACGGTGTGATGGAGTGGGGCAGGAAGGTGTCGTTGCCCTCCACGGGTAGGGGCAGGCCCCGGGACTCTAGATGATGCTACTGGGTGTTGTGAAGGGGAAATCACTCAGGTACTCACTCAGCCAATAAGCAGACGCTGACAACCGGGTAAACCAAGTCTCTGGGTGCCACTGCCTCTCAAAGGGGAACTCGTCCGGGTCCCGTCCCCTGCAGTGTTGCCTGGTGATCCTTGACCTGCCTCCTGGCACAAAGTTTAAATTCACTGTAGTGGCCCAGTAGTCTGGAACTTGCTGGGCCCCGCTCTCCACTGTGGCTAAGTGTGGGAGCCTGCTCTCAGGGCTCACGATTGGGATTTTGGTGGGCTGCTTGTATGGATGGCCCTATCCCCCTCGTTGCGCTAGTGCCCCGATTCTTGAGCTAGTGAGAACAGTCAATAAAGGCTCCGTTCTCCGTAGGTTAATTGCTGGGTTGCCTGAAGCTTCTCCCCGACCTAGGGTCCGTGTACCCCGCCGTACCTTCGGTCCCGGACTGGTGATTGACAGGTACGGGCACCTAGCCTCAATCCCCTGCGACAAGGGGTCCAACTCCTCTAGGTCCAGACCACCATCTGCAACCTAGTCAGCTTCTCCTGGCAGCCACTACTCCCAGCTTCCTCTGAGCTCCTCTCAGCTCGCGGGCTACCTCACTTCTCCTTCTCCACTTCACTACTTCACTACACTCCTCACCTCCCCTTCCTGACCCCTAGGTGGGTGACCCTATTCCACTCAAGCCGCCTACTGGTGTGTCTGGTGGGTGTGGTGCAGGGTATATCTGGGATTTGATTTGCTGTTGGAGGCAGCACTGTAAGATGGGGACCCAGAACCATGAGTGATTTTAATACTGCACTAAGGAGAAAGAGCGTGCAGTACCCTGTGACGACCTGAATAGTCCAGGGGTGTCACATTGCTTTTTCAGAATTACACCTTTAGAATTGCTGTGCTATCTCAAATAGAGGGGGTCACTAACAGAGGGGCCCACTATGATATATTCATTAATAGGACATATAGAATTAAAGATAAAAACAAGACATACTATTGATATACCAGGTGGCTCAGCAAGCAATGTTCTATTATTAACAGATAATTTCTCAGATATTTTTGCCTGTATACAATTTGTAAGTACCAAAGAAATCCAGGCATACTGTACAGAGCCTTAAAGTAAAATAGAACCTCATGCATCATGAGGCCTGAATTAAGATGTTCTGTATAATATATGCCATCTCGACTCGATGTTATCACTGTCTGTAACGTACAGCGGCAAACACTATGTCATCATGATATATAAATTCCATGGTGAAGAATGTTACTTAATTAGTAGGTGGCTGTTACATTTCCATTCTCTGCTCTATAAACATGCTTAGGAGGATTAAACCCATCAATGGCGACTTATTAGAAAGCACAAAAGCAGTGAACAAGTGACCTTTAAAACCCTTCTGTAAGAGTGGTGCAAGTCTGTGCATTGTGCTGTAAAGGTTGAGCTCCTTCATTATCTTATCTAATAGACAGGTTGACACTATCAATAAATATGCTTAATTTCAGGACAATTCTAGAAACCAAGACAAATACTATTTTACAATCACATATCAGAAGTTACTGTGTATCTTAAGATTTTTTTTCAACTTCACTCGTAAATTTTCATTCTTCTACTGAAACTCCATAGAATGAGATGGAATAAGAAATATCCTTTTCATGGTTTAAACTAAAATAATCCCTATAACAATAATGTTTTAGAAAATGTATTATGTGTTTGTCAGTATATAATTCTATATGTATCATCTACAGCAAGGGTGGGGAACCTTTTTTCTGCCAAGGGCCATTTGGAAATTTCTACCCACCTTCTGAGACCGCACAAACTTAACTTCAAAAGTAACCTACTATATTTGGTCAAACAATGAACTTACCACTACTGTGGTGGCTGCAGCTCCTTCTTTTTGGTGCAGCTGTGATGTTAGGTAATATTGACGTGTTGCTTCTCACAGAGGCTTTTCCAGGACCACAGTCAACTCTTTGTGATAAGATTGGTAAAGCATGTACATCACTTAGGAGATGTTGGGACTGCAATATATATCACAGGATACATGGGGCACATATACATCACAGGAAAGGCTGGGGGAATATACAGTGCCTACAAGTAGTATTCAACCCCCTGCAGATTTAGCAGGTTTACACATTCGGAATTAACTTGGCATTGTGACATTTGGACTGTAGATCAGCCTGGAAGTGTGAAATGCACTGCAGCAAAAAAGAATGTTATTTCTTTTTTTATTTTTTTTTTTTTAAATTGTGAAAAGTTTATTCAGAGGGTCATTTATTATTCAACACCTCAAACCACAAGAATTCTGTTTGGTTCCCCTAAAGTATTAAGAAGTATTTCAGGCACAAAGAACAATGAGCTTCACATGTTTGGATTAATTATCTCTTTTTCCAGCCTTTTCTGACTAATTAAGACCCTCCCCAAACTTGTGAACAGCACTCATACTTGGTCAACATGGGAAAGACAAAGGAGCATTCCAAGGCCATCAGAGACAAGATCGTGGAGGGTCACAAGGCTGGCAAGGGGTACAAAACCCTTTCCAAGGAGTTGGCCCTACCTGTCTCCACTGTTGGGAGCATCATCCGGAAGTGGAAGGCTTATGGAACTACTGTTAGCCTTCCACGGCCTGGACAGCCTTTGAAAGTTTCCACCCATGCTGAGGCCAGGCTTGTCCGAAGAGTCAAGGCTAACCCAAGGACAACAAGGAAGGAGCTCCGGGAAGATCTCATGGCAGTGGGGACATTGGTTTCAGTCAATACCATAAGTAACGTACTCCACCGCAATGGTCTCCGTTCCAGACGAGCCCGTAAGGTACCTTTACTTTCAAAGCGTCATGTCAAGGCTCGTCTACAGTTTGCTCATGATCACTTGGAGGACTCTGAGACAGACTGGTTCAAGGTTCTCTGTTCTGATGAGACCAAGATCGAGATCTATGGTGTCAACCACACACGTGACGTTTGGAGACTGGATGGCACTGCATAAAGAATACCATCCCTACAGTCAAGCATGGTGGTGGCAGCATCATGCTGTGGGGCTGTTTCCGCCAAGGGGCCTGGCCATCTGATCCGCATCCATGGGAAGATGGATAGCACGGCCTACCTGGAGATTTTGGCCAAGAACCTCCGCTCCTCCATCAAGGATCTTAAGATGGGTCGTCATTTCATCTTCCAACAAGACAACGACCCAAAGCACACAGCCAAGAAAACCAAGGCCTGGTTCAAGAGGGAAAAAATCAAGGTGTTGCAGTGGCCTAGTCAGTCTCCTGACCTTAACCCAATTGAAAACTTGTGGTAGGAGCTCAAGATTAAAGTCCACATGAGACACCCAAAGAACCTAGATAACTTGGAGAAGATCTGCATGGAGGAGTGGGCCAAGATAACTCCAGAGACCTGTGCCGGCCTGATCAGGTCTTATAAAAGATGATTATTAGCTGTAATTGCAAACAAGGGTTATTCCACAAAATATTAAACCTAGGGGTTGAATAATAATTGACCCACACTTTTATGTTGAAAATTTATTAAAATGTAACTGAGCAACATAACTTGCTGGTTTGTAAGATTTATGCATCTGTTAATAAATCCTGCTCTTGTTTGAAGTTTGCAGGCTCTAACTTATTTGCATTTTATCAAACCTGCTAAATCTGCAGGGAGTTGAATACTACTTGTAGGCACAGTACATCACAGGCGAGTTTGGAGCATACACAAATCACAGCAGGGTCATATACATCACAAGAGGGGCTGGGGCATATATATCACAGGAGGAGCTGGGGCACAGACAAAACTGAGGGGCACATACATCACTGAGGGAAAGAGACAGTACTGGAAGGCACAGAGAGCCTTGGGGGCACAGACACCCCTGGTGGGGTACAGACAACCCTGGGGGTCACGGACAGCAATGGGGGAGCATGAGCAGTACTGGGGAGCACAGACAGCACTGTGTAAGCACGGACATCACTAAGGAGCACGTACATCTCTAGGAGGCACAGACAGCATTAGCAGAGAATGGACATCATTAGGGGCCATGGACAGCACTGTGGGCACAGACAGCACTGGGGGGCACACATTACTTGAGGTACACAGTACAGGGAGGGCACACAGCACTTGGGGGTACACAGCATGGGGGGTAAACAGCAGTGGGGGGTGGAACACAACACTGTGGAGGGTCACATAGCAGTGAGAGGTATGTACAGCACTGTGGATAATGAGGCTGCTGCTTCTCTTCTTCTGTTGGACGTGATCGAATTGCACACTAATCCCGCCCACAAATTAATTCATCAGCTACAGAGTCTGCTATAAGTAAAGTAGCAGAAGCTAAAGAGATGCAATTCTAAGTCACTCTGGAATCTTCAGACCCAAACAGATCAGAAATGTATCACTTATTCTATGGATATGTAATAACTTTCAATGTTTGAAAAAACCTTTTAATGTGGATGACTACATAGGATACTGACTTTCCATACCCATTATTATTTTATTAAATATTATTAGAAGTTTAACCCCTTACCGACATATGATGCACTGGGCTACCTGACTTTGATGAAGGCCCGTAAGTCAATCTGGCATCTTTGACGGCAAATTATAGCTGTGATAATCAGGTGGAGCAGAGTAGAGCCCAATGCTGTTAACCTGTTAAATGTCACTGTTAATCTGTGACAGCGGCATTTACAACACACCAGCAGAGGGGGGGTGTCATTCTCTGTTCCCAACAGTGCTCCCTATGATGTGTTCGTAGGCATCGATGGGTTGCCATGATAGCCAGGGGTCTGCTTAAGACTCCTTGAGCCTTTCATGATTGCACTCCTGTGAAAGCCAGCCCATGGATGAGTCATTGTAGACCGTAATTTTGCTACATACAGCAATATTCTGTCTTTGTTGTATATAGCAAAAGAGATCGGATGATCACAGGTTCAAGCCCCAGAATGAAACTAACACATACAGTGAAAAGTTAAAATGTAAAAAAAATCTAAAAGTTCTAGTCACCCTCCTTTTCCCCAATCAAAGTTAAGAAATAGCAAAAATGTAAAAAATACACATACCGTATTTTTCGGACCATAAGACGCACTTTTTTTCCCCCAAATGTTGGGGGAAAGTTGGGGGTGCGTCTTATGGTCTGACTATAGGGCTGCGGCTGGGAATGAGGGTGCTGCGGGTCATCGGGGGCACGAGCAGGCAGCAGCAGCGCCTGCTCGTGACCACGTGGGCCCGCTCATTACATATGCACGCCCATCCTCCCGCCCATCTCTCAGCGCTGAAGCCGGCACTGACAGGTGGGCGGAAGGATGAGCGGGGACGCGCGCATAGTAAAGAGCCGGCATGATCACCCCTGGCAATTACAGCCTGGAGTGATCATGTGCGGCTGTATTCACTGCCCCCCGCGCGTAATTACCAGCGCGGGGTGCAGTGAATCAGTACACTCACCCGTCCCCGTGTGTGGAGCCGTTCCCCTGCTGCACACAATGTCTTCCTGTCTGTGCCGGTCAGCTGATCTGTGCCGGTCAGCTGATCTGTGCTGAGCTGGTCAGCTGATCGGCACAGACAGGAAGACATCGCGATGCAGCAGGGGAACGGCTCCACACACACACACACACACACACACACACAGGTCAGTGGCGCAGAGAGGAAGATGATCGGCTGCAGGGAGTGAGGAAAAGGTGAGTATAAACGTTTATTTTTTTCTCTGTGCTATAGGATACAGGCCATATACCAGGATGGTATATGAGCACGATGGGGGCATATAGCAGGATGGGAGTATGTGAACAGGCTGGATGGGGGGGCATGTGAACAGGCTGGATGGGGGGGTATGTGAACAGGCTGGATGGGGGGGGTATGTGAACAGGCTGGATGGGGGGGGTATGTGAACAGGCTGGATGGGGGGGGTATGTGAACAGGCTGGATGGGGGGGTATGTGAACAGGCTGGATGGGGGGGTATGTGAACAGGCTGGATGGGGGGGCATGTGAACAGGCTGGATGGGGGGGCATGTGAACAGGCTGGATGGGGGGGCATGTGAACAGGCTGGATGGGGGGGCATGTGAACAGTCTGGATGGGGGGCATGTGAACAGGCTGGATGGGGGGGCATGTGAACAGGCTGGATGGGGGGGCATGTGAACAGGCTGGATGGGGGGGCATGTGAACAGGCTGGATGGGGGGGCATGTGAACAGGCTGGATGGGGGGGCATGTGAACAGGCTGGATGGGGGGGCATGTGAACAGGCTGGATGGGGGGGCATGTGAACAGGCTGGATGGGGGGGCATGTGAACAGGCTGGATGGGGGGGCATGTGAACAGGCTGGATGGGGGGGCATGTGAACAGGCTGGATGGGGGGGGTATGTGACCAGGCTGGATGGGGGGGTATGTGACCAGGCTGGATGGGGGGGGTATGTGAACAGGATGGATGGGGGTTTATAGCAGGATCATATACCAGGCAGGAGGATCATTACCAGGATGGGGTACCTTAGTAGAGAATTTGGGGACATTACCCCCATAACAGTGTCAGCAGCAGATCCTCGCCCTATAACAGTGTGTCATGACCACATTTTTTGCTTAAAGTTTTATTTTCCCATTTTCCTCCTCTAAAACCAGGGTGCGTCTTATAGTCCGGTGCGTCTTATAGTCCGAAAAATACGGTATTTGATATAGCTGCTTTTGTAAAAGTCTGATCTATCAAAATATAAAATAAATGTATCCAATCAATAAACAGCATATCAAGAAAGAAAGAAAAACATCAGAGTTGTGGGGGGTTTTGTCTGCCACAGCAATACAAAAAGATGTAATAACAAGTTAACAAAATGTCATAACTACCCCAAGACGATATCAATAAAAACATCAGCTCAGAGTGCAAAAAAACCTTTCCCACAGCTCCATATCCTGAAAATTGAAAATATTACGGCTCTAGGAAAATGGCGTCAGAGTGAATTTTTTGTTTTGTTTTTATGTTCTTATGTATATCTATGTCTTTTAACTGTAATTTTTATTCTAAATACATTTTCCTTTTATTCAAATCACCTGTGAAGATGGATGTTTTGCTTCGAAGATAGATTTACATGTCAGGTCAATATTTTGGAGAAAATCCAAAAGGTCGCAAACCATGTCAAGGGTCCTCATTATCTTGCAAGTACTGTACTAAATTTAAAAGCAAAGCCACAGGAAAAGGAATTAAAATTCCCCCTAAAAAGTAAAAAATAGCATAGAATAAAAAGGGCGACTACACTACACTACATGCCCCGGGTGCAATTTCAATACTAAATAATCCTCCCCTTCAAGAACTGGTAGGTTGTGAGCAGTTGACTCATCAGTATTTTGCACCTATTTTGCCTCCGTCTTTATTAAGGAGGACTGCTGTATCCCGTTAGTGCATTACTTTCAGTGACCTGGGCAGATAAATAGTCTTGCTATTTTTTTGCTATCTTATTGCTACATGAGATTTTCGTAATCGCTCTAAAACTAGATAAGAAAGCCAACTTAAGGAGAACCTGTCACATTGCACATGCAGTCCAATCAGTAAGCAGAAGTATATAAAGAAGCAGAAGCTGAGTAGAAAGCCATAGGTTTGTTGGAAAATCTCAAAAGCGTGTATGCATTTGAGTAGAATGGGTGGTACTAGTGATTGACAGTTATCTCTGTATGCAAAATCAATGGAAGACTGTCAATCAATGAATAGGTCCACCTACCATATGCATATAAACACCAGAGATTTCAATGGATGAAATACAAGTTTTACTGATTATTTCCCACATAAATCTCTCCTAATCTGATCAGTTCCTCCTGCTCTATAACAGCCTGCCTGCATATCAGACACTATTTTTAACATGACAGGGAAAAGCAGACAGATGAGTTTGGAGAGGAGTTGAGGAGGAGAGAGAAGAGTTTGAGAGTTGAGTGTTAGAGGAGAAAGTGAGAAGAAGTGAAGTGGTAGTAGAGCAGTCTGAAGTTGGTCCGGGTGTGTGGCCCGGATGGAGCAGCAAGGTTGGCAGACGGTGGTGACCGTCTGCAGGAGTGGCCTATCGGAGCTTACCGCAAGGACCGTGGACGGGCGGTGGCCCGGCGGTACCGGACCGGTACACAAAGAGAAGCCAGCACCATCTGGCAGAGGCTTACGGACCCCGGCAAGGCTAGGAGTCGCCGAGAATTTGCCGAATTCGTTAGTGAGGGGAACCTCCTGGGTTTCCCAACAGCCAAGTCCTGACAGAAGGCAACAGTCCAACCAAGAGAGGGAGACACCGCCACCGCCAAGGCAACCGTTTCTAAGGGCCAGAGCCTGCGGGCAGAAGGGACTCCTCCAGCACATATCCAAGCTGGGGAGCGGGTTACCGATGGGAACCCATTGGAACCATCTACCGTACATAGGTGCAGGGAAAGGCAGTCCCCATCAACCTGCCGGGAGAAACAACACCGCAGCCGTCTGTGGGACCCGTCCATCCAGCCGTGTGTTTTACCGAGAACTGTGTCCTCATCATTGGCTGAGTGAGTACCACCGTGCCGTGCGGCACAGCGCTGCCCCCGCGACCCTGCACCTCACCAGGCCCCGTAGCCCACCTGCAATCCATCTCTACCCCCATCACCGGGCCCCGGGACAACCAACCCCATACCCACGGAGGGGAGAACTAACAACAAAGCTGCTCCCTGTCACCGCTCCCGGGATCCCCCATCCAGAGCAGCGGTGGTGTCACCAATATCACCACAACCGTGGGTGGCGTCACGGACAATAACCATATCCCCACCATCCAATCAATCCCAACCCCTTTTCACTCACGGGCGAGGAGCGCCGCTCGAGTCCCCGGGATCCGGCCCACCGCTCGAGCCACCACCAAGCAGCAGCGGCAGCCGCAGCAGCAGCAGCCGGACCCGAGCAGTGGGAGAGCGCAGCGTCCCCTCCTCTGCCCGCGACAACTTGGCGTCACGAACAGGATCCTACCGTTCTACCAACTGGTGGAAGTGCGCCTCGTGTGACCACCGGAGGTGTCCGGCCAAAAAATGTGTGAAGCCGCCATCTTGGGCGCGAAGAATTCCCGCTCGAGCGTCTCCTCGAGTAGTAGAGGCGCGAAGGCCAAAACTCCGCCCCTGTAGAGGAAGAGCCGGAAAGAGGCTAAGGGGGACTGATGGCGTCTGGCCGCATGTAGCCCGCGGCTATAAAAGCAGGGACGCCAGGACCCTGCGGCCATCTGGTTCCTGGAAGAGGCCACTGCTAAAGATGCTGAGTCCGACTGACAACACCATGGTCCCCGCGCCTGGCACCGCAGCGTGGGTGGAAGTCCGGACCGTCCAGCTAAGCAGCCGTCTGCAGGTCCGCATGCAGCTCCTCCTGGAGGAGTGGGAGGCCGACATGGCGGAAGTGGTGGCGGCCATACGGAGACGCGAGGTGGAGGGAGTCTTGGAAGGGAGGGTAAGTGACCCACGCCCCTGCACCCCTAGTGGGTCGGTCATCGCGGCCAAGGGACCCGGTCCATACCCGCTCGCCCTGCTACCTCCCCCGCTACCCGTGTTGGCTGCTGCTGCCCCGCCAGTAGGCCCGCTACCACCACCACCGGTAGCGGTACCCTGCCAATCCGCCCCGGCGGACCGACCTGCAGCAGAAGCTCGTGACCACCCTGATCCGCTTCCATGGAAGAAGCCGAAGGCTGAACCCGTCAGCAACGATGCACCGGAGGCACAGCGGGGATGCAGCTGCCAGGAGGCAGATCAGGCCATGTCACAGCGGGGTCCCTCATTACCGAAGGTACCGGTCGTAGCCGGCACGGGGAGACTCCGGCTGGGCCCATACCCCACACCGCCTGAACCGGAGAAAGCAGAAAGTGCTCCGCATCGGGAGCGGCAGCAAAGGCAGCTGCGCCATGGGATTGCTGATTAAGAAAGAAAAGTTAGAGCATGGTAGCGGTTCCCAGTTACCTTGCTGTCGGTCCCCATTGGGACTCTGCTGACTTTCCAGACGGCCCTCAAGGCTAAGGAGTCCGGTTGGAGGATCAGTCGTACCCGCATCATCGGCAGCTGAAAATGGAGTCCTGTGGGACAGTGTCACCCCTGTGTGAGGGTGGCGTTGGGGGCTCGTGCTGTTCGATGGTGGACTGTGGGAAAGCTGTAGGAGGAAGTTGTACCGGAGCCAGGTGTTGTGGATGGCCCCTGGGACCCATCTGACAGTCCCGTTGGGACCCTACGGCAAGTCTCCATCGGGACCCTACAGTTTTGTTTGTGGTAGCCCGTTGGCTACAAAGCACTGTTGTCTCCGTGGGGACTGTTTACAAGTTTACCGTAAGGGACTCCTTATGGACAAGCCTGAGAACTAGCAAGGCAACCACGAACTTGTGGCTTGTAAATAAAAATGTTGTTTTATGGCTTTCACCGTTACCGCCTCCGGAGAGGCAGATTGGAGGAAGGGCCCGCAGTGGAGCAGGCTGGGGCCCAGCCACCACCGGAACCGGTGGTGATCCTCTGGGGGTTTCAGGGGTTCCCCGTGGACGTGGGTCCCCTGAAAAGGACAGAACCCGCTCGGGCAACTTGTGCTGGACTGGGGTCAAGGGGTGCTGCCTGTTTGCTTAGGGGCAGCATCAGGCCCAGGTTGCTTGGGTGGGAGAGAGCGGAAGCCGTAACCGTTTGCAACGTTAAAGTAAGAGTACTTCCCGATGTGGGAAGATGTTATTTTAATTGTAATCCCTGTTTTACCGTTTTTCTATTTTTCAGTTGGTGACAATAAAACCGTTGATGGACGGGCAGCCCGCGGACGGTCTGCATTTAACTAAGGGGGAATGTGGTGCCCTGGACAAGCCAGGGGCCACAGAGCACAACACCCACACACCCCACACTCCCGGTCAGGCACACCGAAGTCAGACACAAAACCCTTGTTGCCTTCCTCCAGGGGCTGATGTTCACACCAGGGGGTGGGCCAGGCGGTTGGCCCCGCCCACCGAGGAGTACACAGTCCTGGAGGCGGGAAAAGCAGACAGATGAGTTTGGAGAGGAGTTGAGGAGGAGAGAGAAGAGTTTGAGAGTTGAGTGTTAGAGGAGAAAGTGAGAAGAAGTGAAGTGGTAGTAGAGCAGTCTGAAGTTGGTCCAGGTGTGTGGCCCGGATGGAGCAGCAAGGTTGGCAGACGGTGGTGACCGTCTGCAGGAGTGGCCTATCGGAGTTTACCGCAAGGACCGTGGATGGGCGGTGGCCCGGCGGTACTGGACCGGTACACAAAGAGAAGCCAGCACCATCTGGCAGAGGCTTATGGACCCCGGCAAGGCTAGGAGTCACCGAGAATTTGCCAAATTCGTTAGTGAGGGGAACCTCCTGGGTTTCCCAACAGCCAAGTCCCGACAGAAGGCAACAGTCCAACCAAGAGAGGGAGACACCGCCACCGCCAAGGCAACCGTTTCTAAGGGCCAGAGCCTGCGGGCAAAAGGGGCTCCTCCAGCCCATATCCAAGCTGGGGAGCGGGTTACCGGTGGGAACCCATTGGAACCATCTACCGTACATAGGTGCAGGGAAAGGCAGTCACCATCAACCTGCCGGGAGAAACAACACCGCAGCCGTCTGTGGGACCCGTCCATCCAGCCGTGTGTTTTACCGAGAACTGTGTCCTCATCATTGTCTGAGTGAGTACCACCGTGCCGTGCCACACAGCGCTGCCCCCGCGACCCTGCACCTCACCAGGCCCCGTAGCCCGCCTGCAATCCATCCCTACCCCCATCACCGGGCCCCGGGACAATCAACTCCCTACCCACGGAGGGGAGAACTAAAAACAAAGCTGCTCCCTGTCACCGCTCCCGGGATCCCCCGTCCAGAGCAGCGGTGGTGTCACCAATATCACCACAACCGTGGGTGGCGTCACGGACAATAACCAAATCCCCACCATCCAATCAATCCCAACCCCTTTTCACTCACGGGCGAGGAGCGCCGCTCGAGTCCCCGGGATCCGGCCCACCGCTCGAGCCACCACCGAGCAGCAGCAGCCGCAGCAGCAGCGGCCGGACCCAAGCAGTGGGAGAGCGCAGCGTCCCCTCCTCCGCCCGCGACATGGGCATGGCTAGGCAATCGGTGCTTGTCACTCCAAGACACCCGCTCAGCACAAATAGGGTCAGCTTTCCCGTTCCTGTCCTACCGTTCAGTCTTGCTTGGGCAGCCCAGTGGAGTTAACTGGACTGTGGCTGCTGCACTGACTGTCCCAATGTGCCCTCTACGCGCACGGACAGTGAGCCCCAGAACCCCTTTGGTGCTAACAGAGGAGTTCCTGTGTGGGGTGTGTGGGCCATGTGGTGTGAACAGGGTTCACAATAGTCCTGGTCCAAGTGATGCCTAACTTGGATCAGGTTCATATAATTTCTGAGCCACCAAGCTCTGTATTATCCGCCTGACCTACGGGTCACCAGCAGCTCCTTTACCATCTGGGAGCACGGTGGACCCCGACTGGCAATTGAGATATACACCACCTTATCCTAATCCGCCAGTCGCCCCCGTAACAACATGTCTATGAGTGGCATATGCATGTGAACCTTTATTTTCATTATCTGGTGTGATCCTTTATGAAATGATAACTGCTTCTAAATGTTTCCAGTAATTATTTCTGCACATCAGCTTGGAGGAATTTTAGCCCATTCCTCCTTATAAAACATCTTCAACTCTATTATGTTGGGCTTTCTTCCATGAACTGTTCACTTCATGTCATTCCACAACTTTTCTATAGGGTGAAGGTAAGGACGTGGCAGTTTCAAAACTTTAATATTATTCTTCTTTTACCAGGGTTTTGTATAATGACTTGTGCGCTTTGGGTCATTCTCTTGCTGCATGACCGATGTTCTTTTCATATTCAGCTCAAGGACATACTGTATGTCTGAGTCCTGACATTTTCCATATAATTTGTTTTTATAGCAACAACAGATGTTCTTCTTGGAGTGAAGTAGTTTTCTCCTTGCAATCCTAGCATAAAAATTATTGTTCTTCAGTGTTCTCTGGATTGTGAACTCATAGGCATAAAAATTACACCAATGTGGGAGAGGCCATTAGTTTTTTAGAGTTTACTGTTGGTTCCTTTAGAACCTCATGGACTCATTGTCTAACCATTCCTGTAGTGGGTAATATTGGTTGTGAATTTCTTCTATTTGCACACAATCTGGTTATGGATTTGTGGAGGCCTATTTCTTCTGGTTTTGTAACCTTTTCCAGCCTGATGAGAATCAACAACTCTTCTTGTGATGTTCCTTAGAAATTTCCTTTGTTCATGTCATCATGAGACACTTCCACAAACAGGTTTTGTTAACGATCAGACTTACATATATCCCTGTTATTTAAAAAACAGATTGCCCTTCCACATCTGATTATACAGTCATGGCCAAAGGTTTTGAGAATGCTACAAATATTAATTTCTACAAAGTCTACTGCTTAAGTTTTTCTAATGGCAATTTGCATATACACCAGAATGTCATAAAGAGTGATCAGCTTAACAGCAATTACTTGCAAAGTCAATATTGGCTAAGAAAATGAACTTTAACCCCCAAAACACATTTCAACATCATTAAATTCCTGCCTTAAAAGGAGCAGCTAACATTGTTTTAGTGATTGTTCCATTAGCACAGGTGTGGGTGTTGATGAGGACAGGGCTGGTGATCAATCAGTCATGATTAAGTAAGAATGACACCACTGGACACTTTAAAAGGAGGCTGGTGCTTGGTATCATTGTTTCTCTTCAGTTAACCATGGTTATCTCTAAAGAAACACGTGCAGCCATCATTGCTCTGCACAAAAATGGCCTAACAGGGAAGAGTATCGCAGCTACAAAGATTGCACCTCAGTCAACAATCTATCGCATCATCAAGAACTTCAAGGAGAGAGCTTCCATTGTTGCCAAAAAGGCTCCAGGGTGCCCAAGAAGGACCAGCAAACACCAGGACCGTATCTTAAAACTGTTTCAGCTGCGGGATCGGACTACCAGCAGTGCCGAGCTAGCTCAGCAATGGCAGCAGGCTGGTGTGAGTGCTTCTGCACGCACTGTGATGCGGAGACTGCTTGAGCAAGGCCTGGTTTCAAGGAGGGCAGCAAAAAAGCCACTTCTCTTCAGAAAAAACATCAGGGACCGACTAATATTCTGCAATAGGTACAGGGAGTGGACTGCTGAGGACTGGGGTACAGTCATTTTCTCAGATGAATCCCCTTTTCGATTGTTTGGGACATCTGGAAAACAGCTTATTAGGAGAAGAGGTGAGCGCAACCACCAGTCTTGTCTCATGCCAACTGTTAAGCATCCTGAAACGATTCATGTGTGGGGTTGCTTCTCAGCCAAGGGAATCAGCTCACTCACAGTCTTACCTAAAAACACAGCCATGAATAAAGAATGGTACCAGAATGTCCTCCAAGAGCAACTTCTCCCAACTGTCCAAGAGCAGTTTGGCGCCCAACAATGCCTTTTCCAGCATGATGGAGCACCTTGCCATAAAGCAAAGGTGATCACTAAATGGCTCATGGAACAAAACATAGAGATTTTAGGTCCATGTCCTGGAAACTCCCCAAATCTTAATCCTATTAAGAACTTGTGGGCACTCATCAAGAGACGGGTGGACAAACAAAAACCAACAAATTCTGGCAAAATGCAAGCATTGCCTATGCAAGAATGGACAGCTATCAGTCAGGATTTGGTCCAGAAGTTGATTGAGAGCATGCCAGGGAAAATTGCAGAGGTCCTGAAGAAAAAGGGTCAACACTGCAAATATTGACTTGCTGCATTAACTCATTCTAACTTTCAATATAACCTTTTGGTACTCATAATATGATTGCAATTATATTTCTGTATGTGATGTAAACATCAGACAAACACAATTAAAAACCAGAGGGCAACAGATCATGTGAAAATATAATTTTGGTGTCATTCTCAAAACTTTTGGCCATGACTGTAATTAGTGATAAGCGAATATACTCGGTACTATTCATTACTCGCACAAATAGTACAGTATTAGCAACATCTATTACTCATCGAGTATTTTGGTATTCGCCTCATGAGTTTTGAGTCCCCTCCCCACATGTATGGTATCTGATTTTTCAGCCACTAAACATGAGGGGATTGCTTGCCAATCACAGTAAGACTATAGCCATCTCTGCTACTGGCATTACGATGCAAAAAGAAAGACTTGCGGTCATTAATGTGCCGCCCCCACGTCAGTAGCAGCCGGGCTGCTCAGATCTGGATCCGCGGTGTGGCTCGAGGGATCCTCCAGACCCCAGGATCACGTGGACACTTCAACTGAAAGGGACGTGTTTGTACGGGATTTGCCGTAGTTAGTCTGTGTGAACCGGTGCTAGCTGGAAACACATTACAACTACAAAACATATACAGCTGCACACTAAAATGCTAACAATAAATAAGGGAACTCTGGTATTGCATTACTGCTATAAGAATATTTGAAAAAAGAGATATTTAGCATATATATTGACCAATGCATGTGAGCCCGGTAACCACAGCAAGGTAATCTCTGTAAAATGGGAACCAAACCTTAAATGCCACTCTCTGGGTTAAAAACCTCCATGTCTGGGCAGCTAGACTAAAAACCTAACTTGAAATGCCACTATCTGAGTTAAAACCTCCATGTCTGGGCAGCTAGATTCCAGCTATAAAGAGCAGTGAACACAGCCTGGTCATAGGGAAGAGTGCTCAATCAGAAAAAGATGCTCTATTAATATACAAAAAGACTGACCCACACATCCAACAGGTGTGAACAGGTGCTAGCTGAAAACACATAACTACAAAACATATATAGCTGCACACTCAAATGCTAACAATGAATAAGGGGAACTCTGGTATTGCATTACTGCTATAGGAATATTTGAAGAAAAAAAAGATATCTAACATATGTATTGGCCAATGCATGTGAGCCCAGTCATCATGACAAGGTAATCTCTGTAAACCTGCAACCTAACCTTAAATGCCACTGTTTGGATTAAAAACCTCCATGTCTGGGAAGCTAGACTAAAAACCTAACTTGAAATGCCACAATCTGGGTTAAAACCTCCATGTCTGGGCAGCTAGATTCCAGCTTTAAAGGGGAATGAACACAGCCTGGTAATAGGGCGGAGTGCTCAATCAGAAAATAATACACTATAAATAAAAAAGACTGACCCGCACATCCAATAGGTGTGAACCAGTGCTAGCTGAAAACACATTACAGCTACAAAACATATACAGCTGCACACTAAAATGCTAACAATGAATAAGGGAACTCTAGTATTGCATTACTGCTATAGGAATACTTGAAAAAAGAGATATTTAGCATATATATTGGCCAATGCATGGGAGCCCAGTAACTGGGGAAAGGCGACCTAAGGTGCACATATATGTCTTACTGTATGTCGTGAAGAGGTTAAATTACACTGCTCCATCATGTTTATATACTGAATAAAAATATGTTTTTGTTTACGTTTTTCATGAGCTGAACTCAAAGATCTAAGACTTTTTCTATGTATGCAAAAGGAAAGGCCTTTTTCTCTCAAATATTGTTTAAAAATTTGTCTAAATCTGTGTTAGTGAGCACTTCTCCTTTGCAGAGATAATCCATCCACACTATAGGTGTGTAATATCAAGATGCTGATTAGACAAACATGATATTGCACAGAAACTCTAAATTCCATCAATATGGAGACAAACAAAATGGAGACCAAAGTGGGAGGAGTCCATAATTGATCAACAGCAGCTCATATTAAACATATTGATCAAAAGAGAAACATGATGAAGGTTCACCTTCCCCTTTGATGAAGTGGCTTGCTTCACGGCAATGACTGCGAAACGTACATCAGGGGCGTTTTTTTCCACCCCTTCAACACAGTAACCTGTTTCTAAATTGCTTTATTTGTGCTTTTCAACCTTGTCTACTCTTTACAATAATTGTTTGAAAGTGCTCCTGGTCTTTTTCCGTTTTCGTATTTAGGAACTTCTTTCTTACCACTGGGAATACAATACATTTGTGTGAGACTATGTTTTATTTGTATGAATATATGATCTAGATTGTTCAGCACTATACTCCTTATTTTTGCTTGCCGTTTCAATATGGTAACATTACTTCAAGCAAATTTTTGTGCATTAATTAATCTTTGTGCTTTTCAATCTTTATTAATATTCCATATTGCTTTGGTTGTACCGTTTGTCCTGTCTTACATGTATATATATTTTTTGATAGGAAAATTCCCTTTTTGCCAGTAGGTATATATAACATAATTGCCTGAGACCTCGCATCATCCAATTGTACTGTTTCATTATTGAGGTTAATTAGCACTACTATTTTTAGTCCTTGTTCTACCGCTAATTTACATCTTATCCTATTATCCATTTTCCATCCTCTTTTTATCATGTCTTGTGTATCATGTATTTTCTAATGTTTACTTCATGCACTTTGCACCTTAAAAATTATTTATAAAAATAAACTGTGTATTTTTCAGCAATTTTTGCTCATGTTTCTCTTTTGATCAATATGATACTGCACAGGTGTGCCTTTAGCTGACCACATTAAAACTCCACTTGAAAAATGTAAATAAATAAAAAATGTGGGCACAGATACATGTACAAAAGGGAAAATCCCTACACTTGAAACTCCAAAACTAATTATTGCTAAAACTTATGGTACAATCCTCTAATAAAAAGAGCTAAACTGAGTATAAAATAAATATTTTTTATTGATATACATTAAAAATAGAATAAAAAAAGAGTAATGTTACAGTAAGTGAAAAACTGAGGGACCGTATAGCAATAACATGAAAGTACTAAGGTACGTATCAGGTATTTCTAACAGAGATACCAATAACAATCACTTATTAAAGTGCAAAAAGTGCAAAAAGCAATACAGTATGGCTGTTTGAATTTTAGACATGAATTGCTGTGGGATGAACTATTTAGAGAGTACACTACATTTACACTGTTGTAGCAGTTTTACACTGACTATTCTACATTGTATCAAAGTGTCATATCTTCAGTGTTGGTCCATGAAAAGATATAATGAAACATTTACAAAAATGTGAGGGGTGTTCTCACTTTTGTGATATATTGTACATGTATGAAAAACAAAAGAATAGGGTATATCTAAAGCACCAAAAGGCCTACACGTTAAATTTAGTTTTTGTCGTTTAGCCCTACCATATAAAGTGAAGAAATCAGTTTATTAAAGAGTGACTACTCAATTATACACACAACATAAAAACATTTCATTCTTACTCCCTTTTCTTTCTCTTATCTTTTTCTCTCTTAAGGTTAAGTCTCCCTTTTTCCAATTACCCTTCCCACCCTTTTTCCTTGATCTTCCCAAGTTTGCCCCAATGATGTTCTTCTTCCCTAATCTTTCCTCCCTAACCCTTCTCCTTGACCCATAAACAATACTAAATAGTAAACATACGTATACTTATTCTTAACGTATATATATATATATAAATTTATATATGAAATTCTTTATGTAATATATGTTTAAACTTAAATTACAATAAAAAATATTGAAACTCACAACATAAAAACACTTAAATGGCTGAAACAGAGTGAACTGCTCATGTAGTTAACAAGTATAATATATAAACACTCCCATGTGAGCTCAAAATAGAGCTAAGTCAATAACCTTATATACAAAAACCTCCTTCAAATTGTATATCTTGGAGTTAGCAGTATAATATTAAATAGTAGATACACAGTATAACATACACAGTTAAAAACATACAATTAACTTATATGTGCAAATATTGCAACAGACAGTGTTAAAGCAGAAAGAGGACATTCATGTGCAAAAGCAAATAGTATGAGGGATGTGAGAGCCCAAGGAATTATAAATTATAAATAATCATGAACAATGTAACCCCCAAAGCTGCATCCTGGCTGCTAGATACATGGAACATGGGAGAGGGTTAAAGCCCCACTTTTTATGCCATGTACTGTGGTTTCATCAGGAGAATGTCAAATGTAGAAAAGAGTATAATATATATACACCAAGGGGGAAAAGGGAGGCAATCCAGAGATCAATGATTAATAATAAGACTCAATTGTGTAGTTAAACTCTGTACCTTAGGATAATAGGAAGTCTGGTCCTACCCACTACTACCAAAGACTGACCCTCGTCACATATATGGATCACTTCAATGTGCCACCACTCCAAATCAGTAGCAACCTCCAGTGTTTTCAGGTGCGGCCGCAGTGGAAGGTCCAGAAGGTCCCGAAACACTTGTTCATCTTCAGGAAGTTGATCCAGAAGCGCAAGGAAAAATGCCAAAATTGGTGCATCTAATGGTTGTGCCACTTCTGGGGTGCCTGTGAGCTGCTATTTTTAAGCTGGGAAAGGCCAAATAACCACGCACCTTCCTAGCCTGATAATACTAGCCCCCAATTGTCTGCTTTACCTTGGTTGGTTATCAAAAATAGGGGGGAAACCTTATCTTTTGGATTTTACAGCATTCACTTTATGGAAAAAAAAAAAGTACTACAAACTTGCATGGAATTTTTTTTATTTGAAAAAAAGATTCTGAAAGTTGTAAAAAAAAAAAGAGGGTCTGTGTAGCCAAAGCCCAAAACTCTTAATGTTTTTATTTATTGAGTTATGTGAAGCGAGAGCTTGTTTTTTGTGTAGCAAGATTAAGGATTTATTAATATAATTTTGGGGTATTGCTCCTTTCTTATTGTATTTTTTTAGGAAGGTGTTGTGACAGAGAAAATGCAATTCTGCCAAATTTTATGAATGTGGCAATATCAAATATGTTTATTTTTTTTCTTTATTTTTATTTATAGAAATAAGCAGGTGAATCAAATATTTATATTTTTCACTTGTTTTATTTTGCATTACATTTTTTTAAAAAACTATATATTTTTTTTTAGTCCCTTTACTGGAATTAAAGCTGCGTTTGTCTGATTATACTATATACTGCAATAACAAAGTTTTTCAGTATAAAGTGAAAATCGAAGTCTCCTATCTACTAAGATAGAGATAAAGAGAGCAACAAGTCAAGGGACATGTATTAAATGGGGAGATAAAGATAACACAGGGAAAGAAAATTTTCGTTGCGTTAGAGCTGACACTTGTTTTCGACTAACTTTTGGCTTCTAAATCCAAAAGTCACAGCAGTTTATCTTTTTCAGCTTTTTAAGCTGCAGGATTCCCTCTCTTTGTTTTCAAAACCAGAAAAAATGTACATAACAATATAAAATAATACAAAAACTAACCTGAATGTAATTTTTATTTAAAGCTATTTTGGTCTTACAAAGGATATATTGTTACTGTAAGGCAAATTTTTGAAAGTAGTAAAGTTAGGTAGTATTTAATGTAAAATTTCCTGGAGTGTTGAATCTGTCATCAATTTTGCCTGATTCTCCAACAATAGTCAGCCGTCAAACGTACATCTTATCTACACTGACACCGTCCCTCCATGACTTTCAAATTTTGGTGGATTTGTTCACCTTGCTCATCATTGACTGCACCAAGATTTTCAAGCAAGTTGGCAAGATGGCTACATAGAAAATGCACTTTGATCTCATGTTGTAACCAAGCATTTCCAAGAGTTTCTAGACAATTTCAGTGTAACTGTTTGCTCTTGTATTTCCAATAAAGTCCTTGAATAGGTCTTTGAATGCTAACCAAGCATTCTTTTGGTGCTGGCATTGTCCCGTTGAACCGCTCATCTTTGATGAGCAGCCGAATCTATGGACTATCAAACATGCCAGGATTTATTTTTTCATGACAGGCTAGGAAATGCCACAATGAGGTACTAGAAACAGTATTCTTCAGTTGACAAATCTTTAACAAATTGCTTTGTGAGACCCAGTTTTATGTGCAGAGGTAGGAATATAATGTTCTTTCTCTTAACAAGTGGCTAATGTAGAATGTTTTGGTTACCAGGCTTGAGGTCAGATCTTGGAGGCCAATTCCTCTCCACCCAAAGCTTCTCACGATCTCTGCTGTGCCACACGCACAAAAAACAAGGATACTTGGAGTATTTATGTTACTGACCAAAAAGTAAGCATATTATTTTAATTTCAACACAGATGTTCCAATTGTGTTTGTGATATTTCAACAACTTAGAGACTTTCTTTATGTCTCTGTATTCTTCGCAATGAGAAATTAAATATCCATTCTGAACTGCACCAAATAAATTGTCATGATGTAGAAGGACACAATTTAAGTTCCGCTTTGAGCTATCAATGAACATTTGCTATTAGTGATGGGCGGACCCGAACTGTAAAGTTCGGGGTCTCTACCGAACACACAGTGTTCGTGCACATGATCCCGAACACGGGATTTCTTGGGAAGCTTGTGTTATAGTTCGGGTCCAGTTTAGGTCAAGGGGCTGAAAAAAAAGCACATTATTAAAAAACGTTATGATTATGCTTACAGGTCTCGTGATTAGAGATGAGCCACCACCCTAGTGTTCGAGTTTGGTTTGGTTCGTCGAACTTGGGGTATGTTCGTCGAACGTTCCTCGAACACTTTCGAACACCTTTGAACACCATTGAAAACAATGGCAGGCAAACACAAACACATACAAACATGCACAAAGACGAACGCACATACACATATTATGCTCACCTTAACTTCCGTTCCATCGCCGGCCTCCTAGGACTTGCAGTTCGCCGGTACAAGATGTGTATCAGGTAAGCATCGCGACCAATGCTGGAACGTCCGCTGACAGAGCGCTGACGTCAAAGGCAGGAGCCGCTTGCCTCTGATTGGCCATCGCACTGCCTTTGAGTAGCGTCTGACAGAGGAAGTTGCTCCCTTTTCGCGATGGTTACCCGAAACACATCCTGTAGCGGCGAACTACGTGTATCGGGTAACCATCGCAACGAGGGAGGAACTTCCTCTGTCAGACGCTACTCAAAGGCAGCGCGCTGGCCAATCAGAGGCAAACGGCTCCTGCCTTTGACGTCAGCGCTCTGGCAGCAGAAGTTCCGGCATCGGTCGCAATGGTCACTTGGCAGTCATCGGCTGTTTTCGGCTGTGTTAGTGGTGATATCAGGGCTCACCTGATTCCATGGCTCATGGACTCAATTGAACTTTGACTGTCAAAGTGTGAGTCTCACATCGCATCACCCGACAGGGCGCACACTCTCCCGACAGGAGAATATTTCCATGCAGCTGAGGTGCTGCTGCTGTCAGGAGAGTGTCGGGCCGTGCGGGTTGATGCAAACGGGAACTCGCACAAGTCATACGCAAGTGGAATCATACCCTCAGTGACAGCCTGCTTCTCTCTCTGTAGAGATGCTTGTCTTTACAGAGCGATGAAGCAGAGCTAATAATGCTTTCCCTGCTTCTCGCTCTGTAGAGACTCTTGTCTGTACAGAGTGATGAAGCAGAATTGACATTGCTCTACCTGCTTCTCGCTCTGTAGTCACTTGTCTGTACAGAGTGATGAAGGAGAGCTGACATTGCTCTCCCTGCTTCTCGCTCTGTAGAGACACTTGTCTGTACAGAGTGATGAAGCAGAGCTGACATTGCTCTCCCTGCTTCTCGCTCTGTATAGACATTTGTCTGTACAGAGTGATGAAGCAGAGCTGATATTGCTCTACCTAATTACATCGGACTAAGGATTATTTTTTATAATAAAGATGGAGTCTCTAAATGTTTTTTGTTTTATTTCTAATAAAAAAATGTTTCTATGTGTTGTGGGTTTTTTTTACTGTTCACTAGAAATTCATGGTGGCTATGTCTAATTTGGCATCATACCATGAATTTCGGGCTTAGTACTAGCTGAGAATGCAATGCTGGTAGTAACCCCTTTATTACCCAGCGTGCCACCGCCATCAAGGCCGCTGGACGAGTCGGGTAAAGCACCTGGAAATGGCACTAAGAAACAATGGGTCATTTCCAGGGGCGGCTGCGAGCTGTGGTTTTTAGCGTGAGGGGTCGAGAACACTTGGGCCTTCCAACGCTAAGAAGCCCAGCTCCCAGCTGTTTAGTTTTACTTGACTGCCAATTAAAATACAGTGGGAGCTCACGCTTTCTTTTTACATTTTTTTTATTTTAAAAAGAATTAATGGGCTTCCCTGTGTTTTCATTGCCAGCTAAGGTAAAGCCAGGCAGATGGGGGTGCCAGCCCGTAGCCTTCCGATTTATCTGTGCTGAGAATCAAAAATACTGCACAGCGCTACGTCAATTTTTTAAATTATTTATTTTTATACTACTATATGTGTGAGGGACCAAACAGCCAATCACAGACACTCTCACGCAGAATGGGAATCTGTGATTGGCTGTTGGACTAACCTAGAATCTGCCCATACATTCTAGATGTCAGACACTCTGTGTCACTCTGTGACAGCGTCTGTGATTGTCATTTGTGAAGACATTTAGGACTCCATCTTTATTACTCAAAAAAAAAACCTGTGACGTAGTCCAAAGGTGGGCGAGCATCTTCAGCTCTGCTACATCTGACTTACAGGACCTTCCATCATAGCCATGTGACCAGTTTGGTGTGAATGTTGTTACCTGTCATTGGTTTCAGGACCTTCTGTGACATCATAGCCATGGGACCAGTCTGTAACCCATTGTCTGTACAACATTCACACCAGACTGGTCACATGGCTATGACATTATGGAAGGTCTTCTAAGTCAGTGGTGGTTACCCGGGGGCACAGCAATGATCGGACACAGAAGCCGAAGTGACTGGGAGACAGAGTCTGCAGAATGCGTCGTGGGACCTGTAAGTATAATGACAATGTTTATTGTTAACTATATTCTTTATTTTTCAGCCCCCCTATCCCACCCCATAACTGTGAAGTCCAAGTTCGGTGTTCGGACGCAAGTATGCATTATCTCAGAACCCAAATTCAAACTTTACAAAACATTCAGGCGAAGCTCACGAACATCGGGGGGGGGGGGGGGTCGCCTATCACTAGTCGCCATTCATTTAAGGTTTTACATTGGAATACCCAATTCTTCATTGAAACCATGTATGCTATGGCAATACACAAACTCACTATCTAAAGTATTGAGGAAATGCACTTTTTCTCGATCGAAAGTAGGATGCCTTGGCTCCTTTTTCAAGCAAATGGTGAATTCTTGATACACTACTTGTGTGACGCCCTGGGCTATCAGGTCATCACAGGACATTGTGCAATCTGCCCTTCTGCATGATATACATCTCCTCCTTTGTTACGGGTCCCTGGCCTTTGGTGTTGCTACGAAGAAGCCAATCAAAAATCCTAGAAACACTCTGCACCACACCCACCAGACACGCCAATATGTAGCCTGAAGGGAATAGGGCCGCCCACTTGGGGGGTTGGTAAGGGAGGGTCAGGAGTGTCAGGAGCAGTTCAATTGTGTGGTGACTCTCATGAGGAGAGGTCACAAGTCAATTGGAGGAGGTTAGGAGCTGGGCTCCTCAATTACTAGGTGGCAGACGTTGGTCTGGGCCTGGTAGGAGCTGGAACCCCGGTCGCAGGGGATCATGTCAAGGGGCACGGAACTGCCAAGGAGGGCAGCCGGCGGCCTTGAGCCATCTCTGGGCAGGGGCTAGGGCATGGCGGTGTACGTGGACTCTAGGCCGGGAAGTAGCTTCAAGCATCCTGGTAATTTACTCGACGAGGGTGAAGACTTCAAGATTCGTCCTCCACCCGCTCCAAAATAGGGGTACTAGCGCAACGAGGGGGATAGGACTTTCCCAATAAATAGTCCAGAAAATCCCAAGTGTGAGCCCTGAGAACAAGCTCACTTAGCCATACGAGTGAGCGGGACCCGACTAGTTCTATACTACAGGGGCCAACCAGTAATGAAAGTGCCAAGGGAAAGGTCACAAAAACAAGCAACACCATCGGGCACGGGATCCAAGCGTGCTCCCTCCCTGCTACAGCGGTGCTCAGAATTTCGGTTTACAAGTTGTCAGTGTCAGCGTTATTGGACTGAGTGAGTATGCAGTGCCCCTTTCCTCCCCAATGGCGTTCCCTACTCACCATCACCGAGCCCCGGGGTATTCCCCCCTACCCACGGAGGGGTTAAACACCTGGCTGCCATCCCATCGCCACCGGTCGCTCCCAACAGCAGCGGTGGTATTCCACCTTACCACACACCGTGGGTGGCGTCACGAACTCTAAACACAAAATCCCCTGTAAATACCCCCCTTTTATTTCGAGCGTTCGCACGACCCCTCCCGGGTCCGGAGACCTCTCGAGCCACCGCAGATCCGGATCTGAGCAACGGCCCGGCTGCTGACGCTGGGGCGGTACACCTCGAAACTTCTGGCATCACGAACAGTATACGATCAGGACCCACTTACGTGGGTGACGTGCGCCTTAAAGCTGAAAATCACGAGTCAAGATTCCTCTTCCCGCCAATTCCACCATTTTCCGCCATCTTTTCGCACCAAAACACCGTCTTCCCCGAGAAAGCGCGCGAAGCCTAAGCCCTGCCCTTCGTCTTGCATGTGAGGCCAGAACCGGAAGTTCCCAGAGGGCCACAGCGCGCGAAAGAGTGCTGAGTGAAAACCAAGCGCAGCGCAGAGATGTCGGCTCCACATGATGGAAGTGTGGCAGCGCTGCCTCCACCTGACCAGGGTAACGCTGGTGCGGCAGACGCCGTTCCGGCCGCAGGTGCGGCGGCACCGGGACCTGAGGCAGTTGTTCCAAAAATGCCGATAACCTTGCCGTATGTACCGGGTCTTGCCTGGCTCCCACAATACGATGGCCGACCAGATGTGCTACAGGGATTCAAGAGAAAAATCTGCAATGTCCTTGACATGTATGCCTTGAACGGACGGCAGCGGGCGTCGGTGGTGCTCGGGCAGCTGACTGGTGCTGCCGAACTGGAAGTGGAGAAATGGACTGAGGCGGATAGGACATCCGTAGCCGCTATTTTCAGAAGACTGGGAGCTGCCTTTTAGACCCGCACTGAAGTGGAGCTGAGAATGAGATTTTACGGCTGCAAGCAACGTCCCCAAGACAGCATCAGGGATTACGCCTTAAAGCTGCAAGCAGCGCTGCGGACCCTGAGGCTGACTAACGATATTGGAGAGCCGGAATGGAACAAGATGCTGGTGGCCTGGGGTCAGTGGAGGACCGAAAGCAGCTCCGGCTGCGGGTCCTAGAACATCCTGCTTTGGACTTTGCTATTCTGAAGGAATGGGAAATTAAGGCCCTGCAGCCCACAAAGGCCCCTGACTCTCCGCTCCCGACTTGGCAAGCCGGGACATCCCTGATGCAAGTGAAGCCTCCTGCCCTGGCATTGCCGGAACCCACTCCTGTAACAACGTCCGGGACAGGAACAAGAGATATGTCTACCCAAGTACAGCAGAGAGTCCTGCAACGAGAGATCCCAGCCCTCCTGCAGCAGCAACCGGTAAATCTCTCTGGAGGAGAGATGGGTGGTGTACGGGTAATGGATGTGGCCCCCCTGGTAGTGCCCCCACAAAGTAAAATGTTGATATGGTGCAGGGCAGCTGTAGGATCTCGGGGACAGGATTACCAGGCAGTAGTAGAGCCCCTACCTTCAGAGCATTGGCCCACTGTGTTCATGACCAGGGGGGTAGTCGATGTCCAGAAAGGGAGGGTGCTAAACTGTGGGGAGGAGGAAGTTACACTACCTAGATACGCCACCATAGCCAAGCTGTTCACAGTAAACGCAGATGACATCCATGCAACAGGTTCCTCAGACAAACCTAGCCAGTTCCCCAGTGCTAGCCCCCAGGACCCGGCAGAGAAGTGGTGCCAGGAGCTACATGTGGGCACCGACTCTACACCAGCACATCATAAACAAGGAGTCTAAAGGGTTGTCGTGGAATATGAACAGGTCTTTAGCAAACAACCCATTGGACTTTGGGCGGATTAAAGGGGTACAACACCGCATACCCACAGGCACTCACCCCCCTATGAAGGAGAAGTATAGGCCGATACCATATGCCCATTACCAATGTGCCAAAGATATGCTCAGAAGCATGAAAGAAGCAGGAGTGATCCGTGATAGCTGCAGTCCCTGGGCCGCCCCATTGGCACTTGTAAGGAAGAAAGATGGGACTATGAGTATGTGTGTAGACTACCGACAGATTAACAAAATTACACACCAGGACGCTTACCCTCTGCCCTGCATCGAGGAATCATTGGCCGCTCTGAAGTCTGCTACTTACTTCTCTACCCTTGATCTCACCAGTGGGTACTGGCAGGTGGCAGTCGCCGAGGAAGACCAGGAGAAAACCGCGTTCTTTACTCCGATGGGCCTATGTGAAATTAACAGCATGCCATTCGGGCTGTGCAACGCACCCGGGACGTTCCAAAGGTTGATGGAGTGCTGCTTGAGTCACTGCAATTTCAAGACCGTTTTGTTGTATCTCGACGACGTCATCGTTTACTCCAAGACCTACGAGGCACACCTGGAGCATTTAGCCGAGGTGTTTGATGCTCTGTCCAAATATGGAATGAAGCTCAAGCCATCCAAATGCCATTTACTGAAGCCGAAGGTGCAGTACTTAGGGCATGTGGTGAGTGCTGAAGGTGTGGCACCGGACCCCGAGAAGATCACAGCCATACAGAATTGGCTGCGGCCCACTACTGTCAGAGAAGTGCGGCAGTTCCTGGGCCTGAAGGGGTACTACCGGAGGTTCGTCAAGGGGTATACCCAGATGGCAGCTCCCTTGCCCCTTGCAGGACCTTCTGGTGGGTCGGACTGTACACGGTAAATCCACAGGGCCTCCGTTCAAATGGGACAAGGAACAAGAAGACTCCTTTGAACGAATAAAATCTGTCCTGACCGGGGACGAAATCCTGGCTTATCCCGATTACGGTCTCCTGTTTGTGTTTAATACGGATGCCAGTAATGTAGGATTAGGAGCTGTCTTGTCCCAGGTGCGAAAGAGCAAGGAGAAGGTGATCGCCTATGCCAGCCGGAAGTTAAACCCTACGGAGAGGAATCCAGAAAATTATAGCTACTTCAAGTTGGAGTTTCTGGCACTCATCTGGGCTGTGACAGAAAGATTCAAGCACTACCTTGCCGCCGCCAAGTTCACGATGTACACAGATAATAATCCATTGACTCACTTTTATACAGCAAAGCTGGGAGCCTTGGAACAATGATGAGTCGCACAGTTAGCCAATTATGATTTTGTTATCAAATACAGGGCTGGCCGCAAGAACACTAAGGCTATGTGCGCACGTTGCGTAATTACATGCAGTTACGCTGCGCTTTGTAGCGCAGCGTAACTGCATGCGTCCTGCGTCCCCTGCATAATCTATGAAGATTATGCAGGAGCCGTGCGCACGTTGCGTCTTAGAGCGCAGCGCTTTGGCTGCTGCCCGAAGTGCGCGTTCTAAGAAGTGACATGTCACTTCTTCCGTGTGCTTTGCCTGCAGCCCCTGCTCTCTCTATGGGAGGAGCTGCAGTCAGAGCGCATGGAATCGGCTTTTTTTTTTCACTACGGACATTTTCTGCTGCGATTTGAAGCGCACGTGTGCTCTTCAGATCGCTGCAGAAATTTCTGCAGTGACTGTACCCAACGTGCGCACATAGCCTAACACATGCACTGTCCAGGATGCCCCATTTGTTCGCTGATGGGAGGGATGAAGATGACCTGGAAGAAGTGGAACTACCTGCGTTCCATCAGTCCCTGCCTGAAGGGCGGTCCAGATCCAGTGTTCACCAGCAGGAGATGACCTGTAACCCGTTGCCTCATCACGGCTGGCAAGAAGCCCAGGACCGCGACCCTGCGATCAAATTGGTCAAAGCGTTGCTGGCTAGAGCTGATGCCCATCTTGGACCAGGCGCCCCATAGGAGGCTAGAAAATTGTGGCAAGACCGAAGTTGGCTTTGTCTGCACCAAGGCAAGCTATGCAGGAGCTTGACTAACCCCAAGACTCATGAGAGATTCTGCCAGATCGTGGTTCCCAAGTCGTACGTCCCAGTGGTGCTCGAGGCATACCATTATAGAGCCGGGCACCTTGGGTGGAAGAAGCTGGAGTTGGTGCTAAGGAGTAGCTTCTACTGGATATGAATGAGAGACTCCATAGAGGCCTGGTGTAGGAATTGTGGCCCCTGTGCCTTGAGGAGGCACTAGTTAGTGAGCACCACTCCAGCTGATTGTCACCAATCAGCCCCTGGAGATCGTGGGTCTGGACCATATCAAGCTGGTCCCCAGCCGAAGTGGGTACTCGTATTCGCTCACGATGGTTGACCATTACTCACGGTTCCTGTTGGTGGTGCCCGTTAAAGATTTGACTGCCAATACTGCGGCAAAAGCGTTCTAGGCTCACTTCTCTAGGCCGCCTGCGTACCCCAACCGAGTCCTTACGGATCAGGGCTCTGCATTTGAAGCTGAGATCTTTCAGGAGTTCTGCAGTTTGTACGGTTGCAAGAAGATCCGCACTACACCCTACCATGTCCAGACGAATAGGATGTGCGAGAAGATGAACCACCTGGTGATCAATCTGCTGAAAACCCTTCCCCTAGAAGAGCGGAATCAGTGGCCTGAAAAACTGCCAGACCTGGTAGACATCTACAACAACATTCTGGTGGGATCCACCAAATGTACCCCAGCCTACCTGATGAGAGCTCGACCTGGAAGACTCCCAGTGGACTTAGAAATGGAGGTTGAATTGCCTGAAACCTGTGCACCCGGAGAAGATTGGGACTCACGTCGCCAAGCTCAGTACAAGCAGATTCAGCTTTGTGTTGAGGAAAGTTTGAATCAAACCCGGGGGCGGCAAGACAGGAACTTTAACAGACAAGCAAAAGCAGCCCCCTTTGCCCCTGGTGAAATCGTGTTAAAGAGAAAGAGGAAACAACACAAGTTAGATGACCAATGGGAGAAGGAGCCATATGTAATACAGCCGTCCAACTTTGACAATCAATAGACCTGCTTGATCAGCAAGGATCACGGGAGAACTACAGCTACGGTATCTCGGGACCATCTGAAAAAGTGCCCAAAACCTTTTAGAAGGACGGAAGAACCTCAGCCCCAGCCTCAAGTGGTGGAATGAAGGAAGAGAGTGATCCAAACAATTCTAGGTGATTTTCCTGAAAATTGGCCTATACAGAACGGAGCAGTAATAGTCCCTGTGTTAACATTTCCACAACCCGTGGAAGAACCAGAACAGGAAAGGCTTACTGACACTGCACCCACTCCAGCACCCAGAGTAGCGCCTGTCCCCTTGCCACGCACACGTAGGGTCTTGCCAGTTACATCCAACACTGAGGCCGAGGAACCTGCAGGGAGTGTAGCCATGTCATCAGATGGGGATGAGAGTCCAACATTAAGGAGATCAACCCATGTTAACTTTGGTCTGCCTCCTCGGAGGTACAGAGAAGAGTGTTGAAAAATGTTATAATGCCAGTAGTTTTACGATGCCATAGAACCGTTAGGTATCGGTGTTTTCGGTTGTTATTTTCCGCAGTTTGTTGTTTTTCATGTAGAGACGTTAGCAAATGAATACTTGAGTAACCAACTGCAAATGAACGAAGACGTTACCTGATTAACAACCAGATTCGTTTACAGAGTGTACAACCGGTACATGGACTTCGTTATGTTTAATATATATAAGTAAAAATGGACCATGGTCATAGGGCTGGCGTGACCAAAACGAACTTGTGTATTGTAAATAGTTGCACCTCCTGTGCCAACCAGAGTCGTCTAAGACCACACCCGGGACCTTAACCTGGTCATGGACCCACAGATAGGTTTCCAGGGGTTCAGGTTGTTTGGGTGGCGGGTTATTGGGATCTGTGACATTGGGACTGGACTGTCGCAGGAAGGGGCTGCAATTGAGCACTTTGAGCCTCCGTTACCACTAAAACCGCTAGCGACCCACCGTTGGGCGATGAACTCTTTAAAGTTTAAGTAACGTTTAAGAAAACTGCCTCCCCTGCGAGGGATGAAAGTTGCAAATAAAAAAAAATGTTAACCTGCTTTCTACCTTTTTCTACAGTTAAAAAAAAGAAAAATAAAATAATAAAACTCTGGTGTCCTGTAGCTCGAGGACAAGCAACATTTAACCAAGGGGGAATGTGACGCCCTGTGCTATCAGGTCGTCACAGGACATTGTGCAATCTGCCCTTGTGCATGATGTCCATCTCCTCCTTGGTTACGGGTCCCTGGCCTTTGGTGTTGCTATGAACAAGCCAATCAAAAATCCTAGAAACACTCTGCACCACACCCACCAGACACACCAATGGGTAGCCTGAAGGAATAGGGCCACCCACTTGGGGGGTTGGTAAGGGAGGGTCAGGAGTGTCAGGAGCAGTTCAGTTCTGTGGTGACTCTCGTGAGGAGAGGTCACAAGTCAGTTGGAGGAGGTTAGGAGCTGGGCTCCTCAGTTACTTGGTGGCAGACATTGATCTGGGCCTGGTAGGAGCTGGAACCCCAGTCACAGGGGATCATGTCAAGTGGCACGGAACTGCCAAGGAGGGCAGCCGGCGGCCTTAAGCCATCTCCTGGTAGAGGCCAGGGCACGGCGGTGTACGTGGACCCTAAGCCGGGAAGTAGCTTCAAGCGTCCTGGTAATTTACCCGATGAGGGCGAAGACTTCAAGATTCGTCCTTCACCTGCTCTAAAATCGGGGTACTAGCACAATGAGGGGGATAGGACTTTCCCAATACATAGTCCAGAAAATCCCAAGCGTGAATCCTGAGAGCAAGCTCACTCCGTTAGCCATATGGGTGAGCGGGACCCGACTAGTTCTATACTACAGGGGCCAACCAGTAAAGAAAGTGCCAAGGGAAAGGTCACAGGCTAACAAGCAACACCATCGGGAACGGGATCCAAGCGTGCTCACTCCCTGCTACAGCGGTGCTTAGAATTTCAGTTTACAAGTTGTCGGTGTCAGCGATATTGGACTTAGTGAGTACGCAGTGCCCCTTTCCTCCCCAATAGCGTTCCCTTCTCACCGTCACTGATCCCCGGGGCATTCCCCCTTATCCACGGAGGGGATAAACACCTGGCTGCCATCCCATTGCCACCGGGCGCTCCCAACAGCAGCCGAGGGTATTCCACCTTACCACACACCGTGGGTGGCATCACGAACTCTAAACACAAAATCCCCTGTAAATACCCCCTTTTATTTTGAGTGTCCGCATGACCCCTCCCGGGTCCGGAGACCCCTCGAGCCACTGCGGATCCGGATCCGAGCAGTGGCCCGGCTGCTGACGCGGGGGCGGTACACTTGCACACCTTGTGAGAGGCCCAAAACTTGTCTTTATCACCGAACTTTACTTTGAAATATGCTTGCTTGACAAATGTGCTGATGTTCTTCCTTTTGATTGGGAATGGTGAAACTGCCAGTTATAACAAAAGGAATCAGGGCTGTTTAGGCACTTACAATGATAATAGCAGAAACACAAAATATGTGTTTAAATAAAAAAATAAATTGTGCAACCCCTTGTATACAGACTTTTGGAATACTTTTTACTATTTAACGTGGCACACAATCTTTTGCCATATGGTATCACGTGTAACTGAATAGTCTAGACAAATACCAACCTTTTGCTAGTTGCTAGAGACCCCCACATAGCTCTCCAAAAGTTATAATGGTCCTAACTTAGCCTTCCATATAGTGTAATGGGCCTGACATTGCCTTCCATATAATAGAATGCAACCCTCATAGGCCTCCTTATAGTATAACGCACTCCCCATAGTCCTCAATTTAAAATAATACACCCTCCATAGTCCTTCATACAGTATAATGCACCCTTCATAGTCATACATATACAGTATTATAATGCATCCCATAGTCTTACATAAAATATAATGCAACCTCTATATATAATACACTCTCCAACTGTCCTCCATGTATGAAACATGCACTCCATAGCCCTCCACATAGTATAATGTGCCCCCATAGTCCTTTATACAGTATAAAGCACACCCCAAAGTCCTACATATAGTATAATAAACACCCCATAGCCCTCCAGATAGTATAATAAACACCCCATTGTCCTCCACATAGTATAATGCACCCTTCATAGTCTTTTGCATTGTATAATGCACAGCTCATAGTCCCTTATTTAAGTATAATGCACCCCTCATAGCCTCCATGTATTAGAATGCATACCCATTAGTCCTCCATATAGTATAATGAACAACCCATAGTACTTAAAATATTAAAATGCACCCTCCATAGTCCTCCATATAGTTTAATGCACCCTCCATAATTCTCCATCTAATATATAAAGCTGAGTGTATGTGTGTATGTATGTATGTGTGTGTATATGTGTGTGTGTGTGTGTCTGTGTGTGTGTGTGTGTATATATCTGCTAAAGGAATCCGCACCGTCGCATTTACAAACACGAAATTTTGCAGAGACACCCCATGTGACTCAGGGAACGTCATAGACTATGTTTTGATGGGAAAATTTAACCCCGCGCTTTACAGTTACTCTCAAAAAAACCTGCCTCTATTAAACTCAATGGAGCTGCGAGCTATTAGGTTATTAATAAGAGCTGTGATTGGTTGCTATACAAACAAAATAAATTGTTAGTATAAGAAGATTATGTGTGAGGCAATAAGATGTCGGTAGAGAGACGGATAGAGAGAAACAGAAAGGGTCAGAGAGAGAGACAAACAGTCAAAGAGGAAGATAGACACAGACAGGGAAAGAGACAGGCAGAGAAACATACAGAGTCAGACAGGGAAATAGACAGGCAGACAGGGAAAGAGACAGACAGAGAGACAGACAGGGAAATAGACAGACAGGAAGAGAGACAGGGAAAGAGACAGAAACAAGGAAAGAGACAGGGAAAGAGACAGACCAGTAAAAGGACAGAGAAAGAGACAGACAAGTAAAAAGACAGGGAAAGAGACAGAGACAGATGGGGAAAGAGACAGATGGGAAAAGAGGCAGACAGGAAAAGAGAAAGACCTGGAAAGAGACAGATGGGGAAAGAGACAGACGGGGAAAGAGACAGACCTGGAACGAGACAGACCTAGAACGAGACAGACCTAGAACGAGACAGACCTGGAAAGAGACAGACGGGGAACGAGACAGACGGGGAACAAGACAGACGGGGAATGAGACAGACCTGGAACGAGACAGACCTGGAACGAGACAGACCTGGAACGAGACTGACAAACAGATAGAGAGAGACAGACAGACACAGACAGACACGGAGATAGAGAGAGACAGAGATAGAGAGAGACAAACAGAGAGACTGATACAAAGACAGAGAGACTGATACAAAGACAGACAGAGAGACAGAGACAGACAGACAGAAACTGGGAGACAGACATAGAGACAGTTACTATCCTGGGCAACACCGGGTACTACAGCTAGTATATAATAAAACCCCCATAGTCCTCCATATAAAATAATGCACCCCATTACCCTCCATATAATATAATGAACCCTCCATAGTAATCAATATATAATGCTTCACCATAGTCCTCTATATAGTATAATGCACCTCCATATATAATCCACAACCCACAATCCTCCATATTGTATAATGCACATAGCTTAGTCATACAAATAATATTATAACCCCCATGTACTCACTGATTAAAAAATAAATAAATACTCACCTCTCCTCTGTCCCCCGCAGTCTCTGCCAACAGCATACTGAAGCTGGTCTTCAATGAAGTGATAAAATTGCGCCAGCTGCACTAAGCTGTTAGCTCTCAGACACAGTGGGAGAATGATGAAGGAGGGGGAAGACAGCAGAGCATTTCCTCTTTCAGCAATGCTTTCAATTGTATCCAAATTGTCTCTCCAGTAAAGGAGACAAACTCTAGCACAGCGCCACCTATTGGAAGTAGCGATCCTAAAAGTCACAAGTGGATTTTTGACAATCCTTTGCAATATGACTCAGGATATATAAGCCAGATCAGAATCCCAATTTGCAATGCAGATACAGTTGCAAATTTGATGCCGGATGGGGAAGCCCCAATGTTGGTGTTGACACCATACCCCCCAGTCATGGGCCCATAGCAGTTGCGTGGTCTGCAGCCATTGGCGGCATGCCACTGATGGACAAAAGTGCTGGGACCCTTGAAATTGTTCCAGAAAATGAAGTATTTCTCCTATAAAATGATTGCAATTACACATGCTTTGTTATGCATCTGTTCATTGGAACAACATAAACAAAAAACAGAGAAAGAATAGAAAATTGGACAACATTTTTCACAAAACTCCAAAAATGGGCCACACAAAATTGTTGGTACCCTGAAATTATTATTTTGTTGCACACTCTTTGGAATAAATATCTGCAATCAATTGTTTCCAATAACCATCAACAAGCTTCTTACACTTTTCAACTTAAAATTTGGACCCCTCTTGTTATGCAAACTGTCCCAGGTCTCCATTTTAAGATCTTCCCACAGGTGTTCAATGGGATTAAGATCCGGACTCCTTGCTCGCCACTTCAGAACTCTTCAGCACTTTGTTTTCATCCATTTCTGGGTGCTTCTTGAAGTATGTTTGGGGTCATTGTCCTGCTGGAAAATACAAACACAGCTTTCCAATACTGGGCACTACATTGTAACACAAAACCTTTTGGTAACCTTCAGATTTCATGATGTCTTGCAAACAATCAAGACACCCAGTGCCAGAGGCAGCAAAACAATCCAAAACATCATTGAATCTCCACCTTATTTGACTGTAGGTACTGTGTTCTTTACTTTGTAGGCCTCTTTCCATTTTCATTAAACAGTAGAATGCTGTCCTTTACCAAAAAACTCTATCTTTGTCTTATCTGTCCAGGAGACGCTTTCCCAGAAAGATTTTTCCATACTCATGTACATTTTGGCAAACTGCAGTTTAGCTTTTTTATGTCTCTATGTCAGCAGTGGGGTCCTCCTGAATTTCCTGCCATAGCATTTTGTTTCATTGAAATGTTAATGGTTAGCACTTACACTGATGCATCCTGAGCCTGCTGAACAGCTTGAATTTCTTTGGAACTTGATTGGGGCTGCTTATCCACCATCAGGACTATCTTGCATTGCAATCTTTCATCAATTTTTCTTTCCAATCCAAGTCTAGGGATATTAGCAACAGTGCCATGGGTCGTGAATTTCTTGATTATGCTGCACACCATGGATAAAGGAACATCAATATCTATGGAGATGGACTTGCAAACTTGAGATTGTTGATATTCTTTAGACAGTTCTCTTTTCTTCCTGTTCTCCATGCTTAATGTTACACACACAGACACACAATGCAAAGATTGAGTCAACTTCTCCCCTTTTTATCTGATGCGATATTTATATTTATATATTTTTATTTTATTTTACTTGCCACAGGTGAGTTTGAACGAGCATCATATACTTAAAACTTAAAAAAAAGGCTGTTTACCCCCAATTTTGGAAAGTACCAACAATTTTGTTCGGCCGATTTATGGGATTCGTGGCAAATTACTTCCAGTTTGTAGGGTTTTTTTGTGTTGTTCCAATACACACAGGAAATAAACATGGGGATAACAAAACATGTGTAATTGCAATATTTTTCTAGGAGAAATGCTTAACTTTCTGAAACACAGGGTTTTTAATGAAAGAACCTTTAAAAACCCAAATAAAAAAGTGAGTCAACTAGCAAATGACACCACAAAAAAATAAATTCACAACAAAAGGCATAGAGGAAAATAAATAGTAGCCCTGGCAAAGTATGCTGTATAAAAAAAAACAAAAAAAAACAAACAATATATATGTATATATATATATATATATATATATATATACACACGTGTACATGTGCATATATACCGTATTTTGGGGGAAAGTAGGGGGTGCGTCTTATAATCCGAATATACGGATTATATACTGCAGGGTCCAGGGGAGGTAGGGGGGTTCTGGAGCAGTGCTGGAGGCTGAGGGAGGCTGGTAGAGGCTGGTGAGCTGGTGAAGGCTGCAGCGGGAGATCTCCTGCTCCCGCTCATATAATATGCACTGCCGCTGTCCATCATCATGGTGCTGAAACCGCACCGCTGTGACGGGCTGGGGGAGCGGTGCATATTATATGTGCCTGTGCTCCCCTTTGATGGCACGTGCCCCCCATGTTAGATATGGCCCCCATGCTGCTGCCCATAGTAAAATAAAAAACTCTTTACTTACCTCCTCCAGCGTGTCTCCCGTCTCCCTCCTGCTGCTGTGATCATGCACGCAGAGATGTCACTCTGCTGTGCTGATCACATGACTGGCACCGAGAACCAGGAAGTGCAGGAGGCCGGAGCTCAAAAGTGTGGAGGGAGACACGAGGGAGGACAGTGCTAGAGAAGGTAAGGAAAGAGTTTATTTTACTAAAAGCAGCAGCATGGGGGCAATATTTAACACAGGGTGATGTGTGCCATCCACAGGGGGCCGTGTGCCAGCCATAGGGGCCGTGTGCCAGCCATAGGGGACATGTGCCAGCAATAGGAGACATGTGGCATCACTGGGGGACGTGTGCCAGCACAAGGGCGCTATATTCAATATAAGGTGGCCATATCCAGATTAAGGGGGCTAATTTTAGGATGGGGGCGCTATGAGGGACATATACCCTATATGATTTGTTAGACGGACACTGGCATTATAAGACGGACCCCGTTTATTAAAAAAATTCTCTATTCCTTCACCAAATTTGGGGGTGCGTCTTATAATCAGGTGCATCTTACAAAGCGAAAAATACGGTATATAAAAGTTAATATAAATATACTGTATATATATGACATATACACTGTCTTAATTTATAGGTTTAGCCTCGTAAAATAATCCTGGCTTATAGGCCACATAAATGTGCATGGGTTAATATACTGTATATTCAATAAGGAAATCCAGCCTTAACAAAATGACTGAATAAGCATAATAAGTATAGGCAGAGATCTAAAACAAGAAAGTAAACCAGATTTCTTTTTACTTAGTTGCACTTTTACTTTCTCTCTATAAAATACCTTATATCATTGACATTAGGAGTCACCTTTTAATATCTCTCATTCTTTTAAAACTCTGTCAGGGAATTGTTAATTAAAAAAAAGATTTGGTGACCAAAATAAATTCTAAGTGACAAAATAACAAAATGAGCATTTTTGGAGACTGAGCTAAGATATTCTGAAAACAGCGGGATGCTTGCCTGCAGTACAAAATCAAGCAGAACATCAAGCCTTATCTCAGTAGGATTCCTTAAATGTAAAACTTTATTATCCTTGAAATCCCACTGTTAAATGTGGAGAATAAATATGTAAAGGGAACTTTTTCCATTCATAGTACAGGCAATGTTATTTGAAGTTGCTCTAAACTTAAATATTTTTTATTTACCCATTTTCCTCAAGAATCTGAAAAGTGTACTTCAATAAAAATGACATTTAGGCTAAAAAATACATTGATATCTTCAAGGTATGTACAGTGCCTTGAATAAGTATTCATACCTAGTGAACTTTTCAATGTATAATACAAGGTAATATTGTTGTACCATGTTAGAAGGAGCATTAGTGCTCTGAAAGCTTGCTAATATAATTTTTCTGGTTAGGCTATAAAGGTATCACTCCTAAAATACTTTTGTCATTCTTGGGGCATAGAATTTCAATTAGTGAACTTTTCCAAATTTTTCATGTTACACCCACAAACTTAAATGTATTCTACTGGGATTTGTATGTGCTAAACCAACACAAAGTAGCAAGTATTTGTGAAGTGTAAAGGAAATGATAAATGGTTTTCTAAATATTTAAAATATAGAAATCTGCAAATTGTGATGTGCATTTGTATTCAGTCCCCTGTAATCTGATACACCTAAATAAAATCCTGAGAGACCATTAGCCTCCAGAAGTCACCTAATTGCTAGTGATTGGCGTACGTGCTCGATACTCGATCAAGCATTAGTGTGCTCGAGTACTTGCAGAGTTTGGCTTAGTATCGCGGGTGCTTGAATATTTTGTCCATGAAACAATGACAACAACACACAAGCTTGATTAGTGAATCAAGTATGATGTGTAATTGACTTTCCATAAGCATCTGACCAGCATGAATCAAGTAACAAGCATTTAGGCATTTTAGTGCTCTCCCATCATTACTAATTAGTACATTAGTTCACCTGTGTGTAATTTACTGTATCTTCAATGTAACTATAGCTGTTTTGTGATGCTCTTAGAAGTGTGCTTGAGAATATTAAGGATTAAAAAACAAGGAACACATCAGACATGTCAGGGATAAAGTTGTAGAGTACAGAAAAGCAGGGTTAGGTTTTAAAAAAGAATAGCCCAAGCTCTAACGATCTTACGGAGCACTTGTTCAATCTATCATCCAAAAATTTAAGAAGTATGGCACAACTGCAAACCTGCTAAGACATGGCCATTCACCTAAACTGACATCCCAAGCAAAGAAAGGACTTATTAGAAAAGCAACAAAGAGGCCCATGGTAACTGAAGGATTCACAGCTCAGGTGGAAGAATCTGACCACAGGATAGCTAGCATGGGGAAGAAAGTGCCCTGGTTAGGTGAGAATAAAGTAGAACTTTTTGGGCTAAATGCAAAACACTATGTGTGGCAGAAAGCTCTCTGCACATCACAATAAAAACACTATCTCCACCATCAATCATGATGTTGGCTGCATCATGCTGTGGGGAGGCTTTTTTTAGCAGGAACAGGGAAGCTGGTCAGAATTGATGGGAAGATACAAGGAGTTAAATCCAGGGCAATCCTGGAAGACAACCTGGGGCGCAGATTAGCTTTCTAATAGGACACCAACACTAAACATACTACCAAAGCTACAATGGAATGGTTTAGATCAAAGCATACTCATGTTTTTGACTGACCAAGTCAAAGTCCAAACCTAATCTGTGGCAAAACTTTAAAATTGCCGTTTACAGACACTCTCTATCCAATCTAGTTGAGCTACAGCTATTTTTCAAAGAAAAATGGGCAACATTTCAGGCTATATCAGTAGAAAGCTGGTAGAGACATACACCACCCTTGCAACAGTAATTTCAGAGAATGGTGGTCCTAAAAACTATTGACTCAGTGGGAATGAATACAAATGCATGTCACAATTTTCAGCATTTCTGAGTCAAATATACCTGGCTGGGATAATACAGGCAGTTCCTGATACATGCTGCTCACGATATGTGTAGCATGTAGAAGCTGTCAAGTTCCTTTTAAGGACACGGAAAAGAAGTGATTTTTAGTATTGCTATGTAGTTTTTATTTACCTTACCTTTTATATTTACATATATATATATATATATATATATATATATATACACACACATATATATATATATATATATATATATATATATATATATATATATATATATATATATATATATATATATATATATATATAAATCTGCCTCTGCAATGTCTGTTATTACTAGCTGAAACAGTTGGAATTTGTCCTGGACTACAATAAACATATCATATACGAGCTTTGGGATATGCATTCAATTAAAGTAATCTAAAAAATATATTTATAAAATGTAATAAAATGAGGCTGGCATTTAGCAAACAAGACTAATGAGAATGGAAATGAAATGGTTTGTTTTTATTATCGTACAAGGGGGCCATGGGGAATTGGATGAAGTCTACTGTATATTGCTTATTCAGTGTACAATTAAATAAGGGCATGTGGAGCTAAAATTAAATAAAAAAAATAAAAATAAAAGTGATTAGAAAGTAGTTCAGATTGGCAAGATATTCCATTCTCAAGCATTTTTATTTATTTATTTATAGAGGACCTGTCAAAAGTGACCAGATTTTGTTCCTGCTGTTTCTCAAAGTATTTTTTCTGTTTCTTTGTTGTTTGAAATCCATCATATGGTTCTAGAGATATGGGATTTTTTTATTTAATGCTAATATTTAGGATCTTTTTCAAAGGGGGTGTGGATCTCATGGTCCTGTATAGGCGTGTCTTATGGCTGTTCTGCATTATCACCGTGTGTGCACTGCCCCCTTGTAAAAATTATACAAATTAACAGTAAATAAAAAGTGTTATGATTCAGGGAACGAGGAGGATCAAAAAATTTGGAATCCCAAAAGGTAACAGAGTGGCTGGAACCTTAACGGACTGCAAACCTAATCCTGACACACAACCAGAAGTAGCCGTGGGGCGTGCCTACGATGACCTGGACGCCTCAACAAAGCCGTAGAACTAAATAATCTCACAGAGATATAAGAAAGATATCTGCCTCGGAGCAGTCCCCAAAGATAGATAGATAGCCCCCCACATGTAAAGGCTACGGTGATATAGAAAAACACAATACAAAGCTAGAAAAGACAGATTTCAGCAAAGGTGAGGCCCTAACTATCTTTATAGGAAAGGATAGGAAAGAGCAACTGTCTGCTGCAGTAAAAACACTAATATAAACCAGCACTTCTGATATGGAAAAATCCTGAAGTCAAACAACCTCTTCCCCACTGTATCAGCACTCTGATGTTACTGGGATCCAAAAACACTAATACAGATGAGGGACTGAATTAATTCCAAGCATGACAAACATAATACCTTGCATGGAGCTAAGTATACAAACACTCCCAGCAGGGAATGATCCCATTCCACCAAGAACTCTACATAGACAAAATAGGAATCAAGCATTGGTATCAAAGCAGAAAAAACAACAAGAAAGTGGAAAACAAACAGCAGAGGTACAAAGAACACTTATCTGAGAGGAGTTCTGGTAGTGAGCAGAGCTGTTTACAGAATGTCCTTTACGCACAGGAGACATTGACCACCAGCAAGTAACAAGAGAAAACTACTCAGTTAAATAGCCCAATCTGACCCTGATTGCCAGTCCTCCACAGGTGTGTGGCTTTCATTCCACACATCAACTGCACCGCCAGCACTGACCACAAAAGGGAGCCCCAAACTGGAAAATGTATTCACAACAAAAAGGCACATAACTTGTCACCCTAACAGAGTTGATGGGCATACATGGATTGGCTAAAACATGCTCTAAAAACCCTACTTTTTTTAAGTATATTTTATATAGCATTATGCAGTTTAAATTTCTTATATTCTATGCTTGCATATGCCTTGGCATTTACAGAGTGCTGCTATATCCTTTTATTTCATTTTTGTGTAGTATTAGCAGCTAACACCTGTCCACACTTGCTACATGTGGAGATGCAGTTTTTTTGTTTTTTTTTGCAGTATATATTGGAGGTGTAGACAGCCTCGTATTCTGACTGTGCTCTCTGCCTTTTAGCCACAGGGTGGTTTTAATTAGTGTCAGATCCCAGATGCCCATATATTTGTAGACTTTTCATCGAGGAGAAACGTGACACTAAGATAGGATCCCATCAAAGAAAGTTCACCTTGCCGCGGTGATGGGCACACAAGAATTGGCCAACTCTTGCTCTAAGAATTTAATTTTTTTAAAGTATATCTTGTATAGCACTATTCAGTTTAAATTTCATATATTCTATGCTTGCATTTGTCTTGGTGCTTACAGAGTGCTGCTATATCTTTTCATTAGTGTTTTGTGTAGTTTTAGTAGCTTAACATCTGTTTACATTTGCTACATTTTTTTTGTTTTTACCTTCATTTTATAGACAATCATCTTATCTATCTCATACATAAATTTGAGTTGCAACTATTTAGCATATGATTAGCTATGCAGATTCGTGTCATGTCACTGCATTGTTACTGTTTTGCTCCTAAAAATCTAAATTAAAATTCTTATTATTTTGTTAGTATTTTGTAACTCCACCTTTGGCTTTCAACACTGCCTGAATCCTTCTGGGCATGTTCTCCATCAGATTCAAGCATGTCTCAACTAAAATCTGATCTTGGGTCTTTTGTACATGTTCTTTATGTTGGTGCATACTGGTTGACTCACTTGGGTATGTATACAACTTTTTCTTCAACTCCACCCTCAAATGTTCAATGGGATTGAACTGTGGTGGCCAATGCAGCCTCTACTTTATTGACATTGAACTATTTCTTTGCCAATCTTGGTGTATTCTTCAGGTTGTTGTCCTGCTGGAATGCTGTTGTCTTTTTCATACCCATTGCACTTGAGTGTATGAGGTAACTCATCTTGTAGGATACTCACACATAGCTCAGCATTGAGACCACTATCAATGCTGATCAAGTAACCAATGTCTTTGGCTGTGAAAAAAAAACATTTCATCAGGCACTCTACAACAAATTTGACAGTTCCTTCAATTTCTCTAGCCATTAGCCCCTTTTTCCCTTGTTTCTTCCAGACCCATTTGCACCTATCAGAGCCTATTCTATTGTCTTTCATCTCATCGCTTCAGATCACTTGTTTCTAATCTTCTAATGTCCACTTTTGATACTTTTTTGCAAATTCAAGCCGACTTTTCTTATGATATTGAAGTCGAGGCTTATTCACCTTTTTTCGGGCTACCATTCCAGACCTATGTAATGTGCATTGCATGGTGCTTGCATGGATGTCTGTGATCTTACTTTTATGAATCATACAAGTATGTGTTTGTCACATCAGAACTGATAGAACTTGTGATGGGACGACTTGTTGACTAATATTTTGCCTGGAAATCGACCTCTAGGCTTTTGAATGGATGGATGAACTTTATTTCATTTTCTTCCAACTGTAATGGCACTCTTGTGATGCAGTTTGGCAATTTACTTGGCTGAGAGACTGCTATTGATGAGCTTAATGATGTTGTTTCTCTTTTATTAAGAAATTTTTATCATGGTGGCTCCTTGATTCGAACCAGTGATCTTTCGTTTTAGAATCAACCTAATAACACAGTAAGCTATAAGAAAATAGGAGAACAGGTTGTAATTTGTAGTACACAGGAAGAAAAAGATTTTTCCACCACCATGAGCAAAACAGTAATAATGCAGTGGCATGACATGAATCTGCATAACTAATCATATGCTAAACAGTTGCAAGTCAAATTTCTGAATGAGATATCCAAGATGATTGTCTATAAACTGAAGATAGTATCACGTTCGAACTGTAGTGGATGGTAAGATATGGAGCCTGAAAGTCAAAAGTTCAAAACATTGTTGTTCTTTTGCTTGTCAGCGTGTTTGACTGGAGCATCTTCTTCCACATGCTAATTGTGTTCCTTGCAAGGCATTTTGCAAACTGCAAACAGGACTTTTTATGGCTTGCTTTCAAAATCTTCTTACCACTCTTCCATAAAGACCAGATTTGTCATACCTCCCAACCATCCCGGATTCTGCGGGACTGCCACGATTTTAGAGGTCTCTCCCGCACTCCCGCAGCTCACAGCTGATGTCCTGGCTCCTCCCCTCAGTGCAGTGAATACATTAAATTAAATTATCATCGGCTCTGGACTATCGGGGGCGGCCGGGACTCGAATCTGTGAACTGTGAAAGCTCATTGCTCCATAGGCAGCAGCTCTACCACATTTTGGTTATCTTGACCTCTATATTGCAATAGAGAAATCAGAAGTAGATTATCCAGCTGCAAAGATGGATGGAGGGAGGGATGGAGGGAGGAATGGAGGGAGGGATGGAGGGATGGATGGATGGATGAAAGGAGGGTTGGAGGGATGGATGGAGGGAGGGATGGATGGAGGGAGGGAGGGATGGATGAAAGGAGGGATGGAGGGATGGATGGAGGGAGGGTGGGATGGAGGGATGAAAGGAGGGATGGAGGGAGGGATGGATGGAGGGATGGATGGAGGGAAGGAGGGAGGGATGGATGGAGGGATGGATGGAGGGAGGGATGGAGGGAGGGAGGGATGGAGGGAGGGATGGATGGAGGGATGGATGGATGGAGGGATGGAGGGAGGGATGGATGGAGGGAGGGAAGGAGGGAGGGATGGAGGGAGGGAGGGAGGGAGGGAGGGATGGATGGATGGAGGGAGGGATGGATGGAGGGATGGATGGAGGGATGGAGGGATGGATGGAGGGATGGATGGAGGGACGGAGAGAGGGACGGAGGGAGGGATGGATGGAGGGAGGGAGGGAGGGATGGATGGATGGAGGGAGGGATGGATGGAGGGATGGATGGAGGGATGGAGGGATGGATGGTGGGATGGATGGAAGGAGGGATGGATGGAGGGATGGAGGGAGGAATGGATGGAGGGATGGAGGGAGGGATGGATGGATGATATATTAGATAGATGGATGGATGGAGGATAGAATAGATGGATGGATGGAGGGAGGGATGGGGGGAGGAATGGAGGGATGGATGGATGATGGATGGAGGATAGACTAGATGGATGGATGGATGGAGGATAGATTAGATGGATGGATAGAGGATAGATTAGACAGAAGGATAGAAGAGAGAGGATAGAAGGATAGAGGATGAAGGATAGAGGATAGATTCGATAGAAGGATAGAAGAAAGAGGATAGAGGATATATGATAGATTAGATAGAAGGATAGAGGATGAAGGATAGAGGATAGATTAGATAGAAGGATAGATTAGATAGGATAGAGGATAGATTAGATAGAAGGATAGAGGATGAAGGATAGAGGATAGATTAGATAGAAGGATAGATTAGATAGGATAGAGGATGAAGGATAGAGGCTAGATTAGATAGAAGGATAGAGAATAGATTAGATAGGATAGAGGATGAAGGATAGAGGATAGATTAGATAGGATAGAGGATAGGTTACATAGAAGGATAAAGGATAGATAGAGGATAGATAGATAGAGGATAGATGGATAGAGGATAGATAGAGGATAGTGGATAGATAGGAGATAGATAGAGGATAGATTAGCTAGAAGGATAGAGGATAGATTAGATAGAAGGATAGAGGATAGATTAGATAGAAGTATAGAGGATGAAGGATAGAGAATATATTAGATAGGATAGATTGGATAGGATAAAGGATGAAGGATAGATGATAGATTAGATAGGATAGAGGATAGATTAGATAGAAGGATAGAGTGTAGAGGATAGAGGATAGATAGAGGATAGATAGATAGAGGATAGATGGATAGAGGATAGATTAGATAGAAGGATAGAGGATAGATTAGCTAGAAGGATATAGGATAGATTAGATAGAAGGATAGATGATAGATTAGATAGGATAGAAGATAGAGGATAGATTAGATAGAAGGGAAGACGATGGATGAAGGATAGAGGATAGATTAGATATAAGGATGAAAGAAAGAGGATAGAGGATAGATTAGATAGAAGGATAGAGGATAGATTAGATAGAAGGATAGAGGATAGATTAGATAGGATAGAGGATGAATGATAGAGGATAGATTAGATAAGATAGAGGATAGGTTAGATAGAAGGATAAAGGATAGATAGAGGATAGATAGATAGATAGAGGATAGATGGATAGAGGATAGATAGATGATAGTGGATAGATAGGAGATAGAGGATAGATTAGCTAGAAGGATAGAGGATAGATTAGATAGAAGGATAGATTAGATAGAAGGATAGATGATAGATTAGATAGAAGGAAAGAAGATGGATGAAGGATAGAGGATAGATTAGATAGAAGGATGAAAGAAAGAGGATAGAGGATAGATTAGATAGAAAGATAGAGGATAGATTAGATAGAAGGATAGAGGATAGATTAGCTAGAAGGATAGAAGATAGAGGATAGATTAGATAGAAGGATAGAGGATGAAGGATAGATTAGATAGAAGCATAGAGAATAGAGGATAGATTAGATAGAAGGATAGAGGATAGATAGAGTAGAGGATAGATAGAGGATAGATAGAGGATAGATGGATAGATTGATAGATAGATAAATACTGCATCTCTTTGTAGGTGAAGGAAAGAGTCAGATTCAGTTCTTCCCATAAAACTACTATAAAGAAATGAGGAAAAAAAATACAAATAAAATGACATTTTTGTGTACTCACCGTAAAATGTCTTCCTTGGAGCCTTTCATTGGGGGACACAGACAGTGGGTTATATGGTGTCTCCAGGGGAGGCGTGACACTAGATTTGCAAAAGTGTTAGCTCCTCCCCCCACAGCATATAACCCCAGCTAGGCAGGAAACTAGCTCAGTTTGGTGTAAAAGCAGTAGAAGGACAACCAAAACCACAAGGGTGGGAGCTGTGTCCCCCAATGAAAGGCTCCAAGAAAGACATTCTACGGTGAGTACACAAAAATGTAATTTCCTTTCTCGCTTTTTCATTGGGGGACACAGACAGTGGGACGTCCCAAAGCAGTCCCTGGGTGGTAACTGAACTATTAGTGTATAACATCAGACTAAGAGCTGACTAACGACTGCAACTGCAGTGAACATATATCAAACACTGTCAACAAATCGAGCAGTGGCCACTTATAAATGGGCCACTGCCGCCTGAAGGACTTGTCTTCCAAGAGCAGCATCCGCGGAGGCATGCGTATGCACTCTGTAGAATTTTGTGAACATGTGCACACTGGACCACGTAGCGGCCTTGCAAAGTTGGGCCGCCGAAGCCTGATGGCGGATAGCCCAGGAGGCATCCACTGCTCGCGTAGAGTGGGCCCGCACAGATTGAGGGGGAACGACACCTCGTGCTTTGTAAGTTTCACAGATGGCAGTCCTGATCCATAGAGAAATCGGGGATTTGGAAGCCAGGTCGCCCTTTTTGTGTCCTTCTGAGAGGACGAAAAGGGCATCGGACTTGCGCAACGGCGCTGTTCTGGAGATGTAGATCCGCAGAGCCCTGACAAGATCGAGAGTGTGAAGTGCTTTCTCAAAGGAGTGGACCGGGGCCGGGTAGAAGGACGGCAACACAATGTCATCGTTCAGGTGGAAAGAGGATACGACCTTCGGAGGGAAGGCGGGGGAAGGCCGAAGGACCACCTTATCATCATGGAATATCAGGTAAGGTGAGCGACAGGACAGAGCTGCCAGTTCGGACACTCGCCTGATAGAGGTAATAGCGACTAAAAAGGCAACTTTCCAAGACAGCCGTTGAAGAGAGATTTCTCTCAAGGGTTCGAAGGAGAAAACTGAAGAGCTCCGAGAACCAAATTCAGATCCCAGGGATCTAAGGGGTGACGATAAGGGGGGACCAAATGCGCCACCCTTTTAAGAAAGGTACGGACCTGAGGGCGAGAAGCCAGCTGCTTCTGGAAAAAAATTGACAAGGCAGAAACTTGTCCTTTAAGGGTATTGAGAGCAAGACCCGAGTCCATACCATCTTGCAAAAAGGCAAGAACATTAGGGATTGAAAAGGTAAGGGGCGACCGATTATGACGGTCACACCAGGACAGATAGGTCTTCCAGGTCCTGTGATAAATGCTGGCGGAGGAAGGCTTGCGAGCATTAAGCATGGTATGAACTACCCTGGAAGAAAGACGCGACTTGGCTACAATCAAGGATTCAAGCACCACGCCGTCAAATGCAGCTGTACTGTATTCTGGTGGAATATTGGACCTTGCGACAGAAGATCAGGGCGGTCGGGAAGACGCCAGAGAGTGTCGCCGAGAAGGTGGAGGAGCTTTGGAAACCAGGCTCTTCTGGGCCAGTCCAAGGCCACGAGGATCACCGGGATTCCCTCCGCTTTGATTTTCTTGATTACTCTCGGAATGAGAGGGAACGGAAGTAAAACATATGGCAGGCGAAACTGCGACCACGGGAGGACTAGAGCGTCGGAGCCGAGCGCTAGCGGGTCTCTCGACCGGGATACGAAAGGATGTACTTTGGCGCTTAGCCGAGACGCCATGAGGTCCACATCTGGGAGCCCCCAACGAAGAGTGATCTGATGGAACACCTCGTCGTGGAGGGACCATTCCCCTGCCGCTAGACCTTGCCTGCTGAGAAAGTCTGCGGCCCAGTTGTCTATCCCCGGAATATGGACAGCTGAAATAATGGGAATGTGCATCTCTGCCCAAAGAAGAATCCTGGAGACTTCTTTCATCGCTGCCCTGCTGTGAGTTCCTCCCTGACGGTTGATGTAAGCCACAGCCGTGGCATTGTCTGACTGGATCCGAACCGGGAGGCCCAGAAGCAAGGGTTGAGAGGTCTGAAGGGCCAGAAATATGGCCCTGATCTCCAGAACGTTGATATGAAGGGATCGCTCGGGGTGAGACCTGCGTCCGTGAGCAGTGTGGTGGAGAAACACCATCCCCCAGCCTAACAGGCTGGCATCTGTCGTGACTACATGCCAGTGAACAGGGCGGAAGGACTTCCCCTGAGATAGGGATGAGACCTGAGTCCACCAGACGAGGGAGCTGAGGGCAGTCCGAGATAAGCGGACTGACTGGTCTAGAGAGGCTGGATTCTTGTCCCAAGAGGACAGAAGATCCAGTTGTAGAGGGTGCAAATGGAATTGGGCAAACGACACGGCTTCCATGATTGCTACCATCTTGCCTAACACTCTCATCCCACTCCGGAGGGATGTGTAACGGCGGGAGCGGAGGGATTGGGCGGCCCGGATCAGGGAAGACCTCTTGTCTTCTGGAAGAAAAACCCCGGGCCTGAACCGTGTCTATCACCATACCCAAAAAGGTGATGCACTGATGAGGAATGAGGGATGACTTGTTGAAGTTGAGAAGCCACCCTAGCCTTGAGAGCGTGTCCGGGCAAATTTGCACGCTTTCTGAGCAAACTTGAAGAGAGCTCCCTTTGATAAGTAGGTCGTCCAAATAGGAAACGACCAGGACGCCTCTGGAGTGTAAAATGGACATGACGGCTGCCATGACCTTTGTGAAGACCCGAGGCGCAGTAGCCAGTCCAAAGGGAAGGGCCCTGAATTGGAAATGACGGTGTCCTACGGCAAAATGAAGGAACCATTGATGCGATACACATATGGGAATGTGTAAATAAGCATCTTGAATGTCTATGGAAGCTAGGAATTCTCCCGGTTCCATAGCAGCTAGTACTGCTCTCAATGACTCCATTCGGAAGGTCCGAATCCATACGGACCTGTTTAGCCTTTTGAGGTCCAGGATAGGACGGACAGAGCCATCTTTTTTGGGGACGACAAAGAGGTTTGAATAGAAACCTTTGCCACGCTGTTCCAGGGGCACTGGAATGATAACATTTGCTTTTTTCACAGAGGCTATGGCCTGACATAAGGCCTGGCTTTGCGTTGTGGACTTTGGAAGCCGAGAACGCAGAAACCTGTTGGCCGGTAGGGAATGGAAATCGATCTTGTAACCTGAGGTGACGATTTCTCGAACCCAAGCATCGTGAGTATGGTCTAGCCAGATATCCCGAAAAAGCAGAAGCCGCCCTCCAACAGGAGTCGTCTCTGAGGGGTACCCGGCGTCATGCTAAAGGGGCCTTTGCATGGCGAGGTCCCTTGGGTTTAGATTGCCTGGAGTGGGAACGCCAGGAAAAGTCCCTTGAGGGACCGGATCCCCGATCTGAGCGTTGCGACGACCCCTGTGATGGTTTTGGGGGGGCGGGCCAAAAGGACTGCCTGCGCCAAGAAGACTTTTTAAAATTTCTGGATACAGGCCACTTTTGTGGTAGAATGGTACTTTTACCACCCGTCGTCTCAGATATAAGCTTGTCCAGGGATTCTCCAAACAGACAAAGACCCAAAAACAGCGTTGGCTGCTGTTAGGGCTGACAAACTAGCTGCATCTAAGGAGCTGTGAAGCAAGTAATTAGAGGCTAGAGAGAACAAATCAAGGATCTCAAGAGCCTCTGAAGGAATATTGCAAGAGCGAAGCAACTTGCACAAGTTCCTACTCCACACACTCATAGCTCTCGCCACCCATGTCAAGGCAAACAGGGGGCGCAGAGAGGAGCCTGAAGCCTGGAAAATAGATTTGACCGCAGCATCAACTGCACGGTCGGACGAGTCCTTGAGAGACGCGGTGTCTGAGACAGACATAACCGTGTGTTTAGCCAGCCTGGATACTGGTAGATCCACAACGGGGGGTACTGACCAGAGCTTAACCAGTTCCGATGGAAAGGGATAAGCGAATGAAGAGGAGGATTTTTTATTAAACCTCCTATCAGGATGTTCCCACCATTTAGATATGATTTGATGAAAAATCGGATCCTGGGCCAAGGACTTAGGAGGCTTCTTGGCCCGCTTGATTGCCGACTGAGAAGTTGGGTCCGAAGGCTGATCAGAAATCGACAGAGTGATTGACAGCCGAAATTAATGTGTCTTCCATATGTCTAGACTCAGAAGGGACAGCTGAACCAGAGTCAGAGTCTTGGGAATCGTGACTACTAAAGGTCATGGAGCCTGAGTCAGACTGATCATCGTCCGAGTCGGACGAGACATAACGGTCGCAATGGCGCCTTTTGGAGACAGCCTTTTTACGTACTGGGAATGAGACACCAGACGAAGGCGGGCTCCCCTGGGGGAGCTGAGCTGGGGGGAGGCTGTGAGAGCCTGTGGAAGGCTGGGATATCTGAGCGGCCAGGTCATCTAACCTCTTAGACATTAGAAGAGCCTAGGCAGGAATAACGTCATCAGACTGGGGTACTGCCTGGATAGTGGCCGCAGCCAAATCCACAGACTGCACGACCTCCTGGTCCGGCAGCGGAGGCTGTTGTGACACGGTAGTAGGGGCATCACAGCCCCGGCATAGTGGATAGCTTCGGTCATTAGAAAACGAGCGTCCACAGGTGGTACAAGCATAGTACAGGTCCATAGAGGACGCCTGGGAAGCTTATTCATCCTTGCGGTTACGCATGTCAGTAACAGTTCCACAATAAGTACAGTGAGCCTCTAGCAGTATTATAAAGGGAATGCTGTGGGTGAGGAGCTGCTAGCAGTATTATAAATGACTGCTATGCAGAGCTGGTATATACCGAGTGAAGTAGCACACCCTGTCAAACAGTCGGTATATACCTACAGGCACAGTTAGTATATACTGCTAAAAGCTGATATACACCGCCAGCCAGCAGACACACACCGCTAGAAAGACAGCGATATACCACTGAGCAGAGCGGTATATAATGCTGCAGAATCGCAGAGCCAAGCAGGCGATCTCACCCGTGTCTGCTCCCCACATGTAATGGCGTCCAGTGTTCTCTGGCAGCATGGAGGGGAGAAACAGCCCACTTGAGGGAGCGGCTTCTAGAGCAGTGGAGGGGGCGTTGCTAGAATGCAGGCCGACTCCGGGAACTAAATTAATAATGCTTCCCCGGGATCACGGCCTGCATCGCCCTACCGGGGCCTTTTCAGGCGGCGGTTTGGATGCAGGGGACTGACTCGTCGTCTCCCTACCTGCTCCTGGCTCCGTCTGAAGACGCATCGGCACTGAGATGCGGGGATCTCGGGGACGCATCTTCGGCTCAAGGCTGAAGCAGGTCCTCGGCTCTGCTAGCCCTCTGGAGCTACCTTGGTGTGAGGTGCTTCCAGGGAGCCTGGAGGGGTACGCAGACCCGACCACTTGGGCGCGAGGGAAGACTGAAGGCTTGTGCATGCCAGGTTTCCTCTGCCTGTACACGGGGGGAACGGGGGTGGCAAGGCACCCTGTATTGCCCCTATTAAAAATAGAATGAATAAGAAAAGAAAAACAAAATAAAAAAAGTAAAAATAAGCTGGCCTGAGGCACCTCTGGTGGAGCTCAGTCCAGACATGTCAGCCTCCCTGCTGACACTAGGAAATACTGAGCTAGTTTCCTGCCTAGCTGGGGTTATATGCTGTGGGGGGAGGAGCTAACACTTTTGCAAATCTAGTGTCACGCCTCCCCTGGAGACACCATATAACCCACTGTCTGTGTCCCCCAATGAAAAGGCGAGAAAGGAATTATTTTTTATTTTACCACCTTGGATTCAAACCAGCAACTTTCAAACTTGTGTCCAGCAGCCTCCTAGCTTTCCTAGCTGCTCTAGCTGTTAAGCCACTAGGATTGATGATGTCAGAGAGAGGATTTTACATAAATGAACCTACAATGCAGCCTCTTACACAGCATATTACACAGGACACAGCTCCATTGTACACTGCAGTGTCTCTATCTCCTGTATTCTAGACGGAAAGGAAAAGAGGATTTGTTTTTTCTTATAATAAAATTACTAAAAATAATAAAAAAAATGGAATAATGTAATTTTATTACACTTTTTATAAAATAATAAACATCACAAATCAGCAAATAACATGGACATATTTGGTGTCCCTGTAATCGTAATGACCCGAACAACGCAGTGATCCGATTATTTATGGGGATCGGTAAATGGTGGAAAAAAATGGCGCAATTTATTATTTTTTTTATAAAAATCCATAAAAAATGTAATAAAAATGTATCACTGAGACCGTGTTCACACGAAGCGTAAATGCTGCATTTTTTTCTGCCGCTGTCCGCACCAACCACGAGCACAATAACAATCTCCTCTGATTATTGCGTGTTTGCTGTTTTTTTTATGCATTGTCCCCTTATTTGATACATATTGTGCAGATGTGAATCCTGAAGCGTATAAAGAAAAAAAACACCAAATCCGCACAGTTCAGCGGCGTCTTTAGAGGCACCAGGAGCGGAGATTTCATGACATCTCATCCACTTAGTCTGGGTTCACATGTAGTGTAAATGCTGCATTTTTTTTCTGCTGTTTTTTTGAACATTTATTCTGCTGTGTTTAATTGTCCAAGTAAAGTGGATGTGATTCCATGAGAAGACGCCGCTGAACTCTGCGGCTTTGATGCTTTTTTTTCTCTGGAGGTTTCTATGTGGAGCTGAAAAAAACCCAGGAAAAAGCTTCTCAGTACAATAAAAACACTAAAAAACACAGATTCACATCTGAACCAAAAATACATTAATCAATGGAGAAAAGGCAGAAAAAATGCAGCAAAAATGGAAAGATCAGAGGAGATAGTTATTGTGTAGTTTGCTGCAGACAAAAAAAACACCAGATTTATGCAGCGTGTGAACACGGCCTTATAGGCACAAATAAGCAACATGTCATATAGTGACACATAGAAATATAAGAACATTCTGGCTGCTATGACTATTAACGAACAGTCCGGGGCATCTGCTGACTGACCCTGACTGCCAAATTGCCAAATGGGTGTGGCTAAGGGTGTGTCTAGGGGCGTGGTCAAAATTTGCCGAGGCGCGCCGCGCCGCATGGTTTGTTCCTCTTTCCTTTCTGGAAAAGTTAGGAGGTATGAGATTTGTGGTGTACATGACTAATAGTTGTCTAATGGACAGATTCTCCCACCTGAGCTGTGGATCTCTGCAGTTCCTAAAGAGTGATAGGCCTCTTGGCTGCTCATTAAGTACTGCTCTCCTTGCTTAGAATGTTAGTTTAGATGGATAGCCATGTCTTGGTAGGTTTGCAGTGTTCTGTGAAATGTTGAAAACCTATGCAATTTTATACGTGGGGGAAAAAAAGTATTTAGTCAGCCACCAGTTGTGCAAGTTCTCGCACTTAAAAAGATGAGGGAGGCTTGTAATTGACATCATCGTAGACCACAACTATGAGAGACAACATGAGAAAACATATACAGAAAATCACCTTGTCTGATTTGGCAAGATTTTTTTTTTTCTTTAAATTATGGTGGAAAATAAGTATTTGGTCAATAAGAAACGTTCATCTCAATATTTTGTTTATATATCCGTTACTGGCAAAGACAAAGGTCCAAAATTTTCTGTAAATCTTCACAAGGTTGTCACATACTGTTGTTGGTATGTTTGCCCATTCCTCCATGCAGATCTCCTCTAGAGCAGTGATGTATTGGGCCTGTTGCTGGGCAACAGACTTTCAACTCCATCCAAGGGTTTTTTATGGGGTTGAGCTCTGGAGACTGGATAGGCCACTCCAGGACCTTTATATGCTTCTTACAAAGCCACTCCTTAATTTCCCTGGTGGTGTGTTTGGGATCATTTTCATATGCAAATACCCAGCCAAGTTTCATCTTCAGTGCACTTGCTGATGGAAGGAGGTTTGCACTCAAAATCTCACGATCCATGGCCCCATTCATTCTCTCATGTACATGGATCAGTCGTCCTGGTCCCTTTGCAGAGAAACAGCCCCAAAACATTATGTTGCCACCCCCATGCTGCACAGTAGGTATGGTGTTCTTTGGATGCAACTCATCATTCTGCTTCCTCCAAACACAACGAGTTATGTTCCTACCAAACAGTTCTACTTTGGGTTCATCAGACCATATGACATTCTCCTAAAACTCTTCTGGATAATCCAAATGCTCTCTAGCAAACTTCAGACGGGCCCGAATATGTACTGGCTTAAGCAAGGGAACAAGTCTGACACTACAGGATCTGAGTCCCTGGTGGCGTAGTGTGTTACTGTTGGTAGCTTTTGTTACGGTGGTCCCAGCTCTATGCAGGTCATTCACTAGGTCACCCTGTGTGGTTCTGAGATTTTTGCTTACCGTTCTTGTGATCATTTTGACCCCACGGGGTGAGATCTTGCATGGAGCCCCAGATCGAGGGAGATTATCAGTGGTCTTGTATATCTTCCATTTTCTTATTATTACTCCCATAGTTGATTTCATCACTCCAAACTGCTTGCCTATTGCAGATTCAGTCTTCCCAGCCTGGTTCAGGGCTACAATTTTGTTTCTGGTGTCCTTCAACAGCTCTTTGGTCTTTCCCATAGTGGAGTTTGGAGTGTGACTGTTTGAGGTTGTTGACAGGTGTCTTTTATACTGATAACAAATTCAAACAGGTGCCATTACTACAGGTAATGAGTGGAGGACAGATGAGCCTCTTAAAGAAGAAATTACAGGCATGTGAGAGCCAGAAATCTTGCATGTTTTTAGGTGACTAAATACTTATTTTCCATCATAATTTGCAAAAAAAAATTTGCCAAATCAGACAAGGTGATTTTTTTGGATTTGTTATCTCATTTTGTCTCTCATAGTTGTGGTCTACCTATGATGTCAATTACAGGCCTCTCTCATCTTTTTAAGTGGGAGAACTTACACAATTGGTGGCTGACTAAATGCTTTTGTTCCCTACTGTATAATCTATCCTTGCTTTTTTTCCTCGACAACATTATACCTGACCTCTCTGGTGTGTTCCTTGGTTTATATGCTGCTGTTTGATCCCTAATATTCTCAAACAAACTTCTGAGCCTTTCACAGATCAGCTGTAATTATACTGAAAATAAATTACTCACAGGTGTACTCAGTTTACTAATTAGGTGACATCTGAGATTGCCATGATGATTGTCTATAAAATAAAGGTAGTCTCACACTCAAAGCTGTATTGGATAGTGAGATATAGAACTTAAAAGTGAAAGTTCAAAACACTCTTACCTTTTTGAACATCAATGTATTTGATATGGTGTTCTATGGTAACTGTTAATATGTGATGGGTGAGGATGTGGTGCAGAAGTGGAGATTTTCCAAGAGTGGGTGGTGGGATTGTGAAAGGTTCAAAGGGTGGCAGCGGAGCTGGGGTGGAGCCTGGGTGGAGTCTTTCAGGGCTAGTTTGGGGCCCTGAAATTCCTGTTATAGATCTATAATTCGGTAAAGTTGAAAAAATAAAGCTTAATTTCAAGCTGTCATTGGACACAAGCAATGGCTAGTGGAGTATTAGAGATTAGTGATAGGCAGACTTGCAGATAACTGGGACTGGAAGACCTTATCGGATTAAAAGAAATCTGGTTCTGGCCCGGAATTGATCCTGGATATCTGGCTGGATGCTGGTCCCCATATAAGTCTATGGGGACCAGAATTTGGCTAATAAAAATGGTGGGAGAAGGGATAGGGGGATAGGAACAAGTAGGCTGTATTTACCGAGGCTCTGGCGCAGCAGTAAATTCTTCCTGGCCGCTCATTCACTTCCAGGGCCACGGTAAGTATGACGTGCTTGCTTTATTCTTTCCTTTATTTTTTTTTTTCCTGAGTCCAAATCATTAACCAGAATTCACTGAGAATTCTGGACTCAGGTCCGGCACTCGGGTACGTTTGAAATCGTGCAGATCCGGACTTTTACAGTCTGCATCCTCCCATCACTATTAGATATATATTTATATAATCAATATATTTTAAGGCTGCAGCATAGTGAGAAGGTTGGTCAGGGATTATTTTCCTTGGAAAGCCACACCAGAGGTATAGCTGCTATTATTTTATAAGAGGGGGCACATGGTGATTGTAATGAGGTTGTCAGTGTAGTGAACAATTCCTTTAAGTTTGGGTAAAAATACAAGGAGGTAGAGTATTGTGAATGATAATCTAGCAGCAACAATAGTAATACTCCAAAGAAGACTTTATATGCCTCTTTTGGAAGTTTTCCTTAAACCCCTCTATGATGGAGCCAACTTTGACCTTAATGACCAGGCCAAAGTTTAGAAATCTGACCAGTGTCATTTTATGCTAATGTAGTACCCCTTAGGTCTCAGGTGCCACAAATGCAAACTGTGGAAACCCAAACCCCGGAATACCCATGCCAGTCAACACACCAGCACCATCCGGCCACATACATAACCCCGATTCCAGACTGGGAGACTGCCTAGCAAAAGGTAAAAGGAATGAGCACTTACTGGCTAATTGCCACCCAATCTGTAGGGAGAGACCCAGCAAAGTGGAGGGGAGAGTGGTCAGTTGGGAAGTTGGCGGGAGGAAGTAGAGAGTTGAGAGTAGAGAGTTGAGAGTTGGAAGTGAAGGATTGAGGAGAGTAAGGAGTGAAATAAGGAAAGAAAAAGTGTAAAAACCTGAAGTAGGAATGGGACGCTGTAAAGGAGAGAAGGACTGTGGAGTAAGGAACATTACTCCAGGAACAGTGAGTTACCTTTGAAAGTACAAGACTCCAGGATCCGCGGGGCGCCCATGGAAGTACTGAACCAAGGCTCACATGACCCAGCACAAGGCGGGTGCAGACCCTAGTACAGTGGGACACTTTATGGTCAACTGTTAAATCTGCCAGGTGAGGGGATCTTCAGGGTCCCTCACCACCCAAAGAGTCTGAGGCATCAGCAAAGAGGGGACCTGCGATGCGATAAGGGACAGAAGACCACCCATTAAATAGTCCAGGCTGCCTGCTGTAGGACCAAGACTGAAACAGAGGGGTCCCCCAGAAGCTCTAAGCCACGGGAACCCAATACAAATAAGTGTGCACAGAGGACAGCTACCCCAGGTCACAAATGGCACAGAGCACAAGGGGAGCGGGAACACCTGAAACCGGCACCAGCAGGTCCAGGTACCAAGCCAAAGAAAAAAAGCAAGTTGAAACTGCAATACCAGTGTGGACTCTTTCCTTCTTGCCTCCATACACATACACTGACTGTCCCCTACTATAGCCCCCTCATCATCCACTGCTGGGGCCTAGCCCTGCTTGCGGAGGACCCAAAACATCTAAGCTGCATTACTCCACCATCCCCAACAGGACCCTGCAGCGGCGGTTACAATAACCTGGCCGCATACAAGTGGCGTAGTCGAAAAACTATTTTATTTTTCTTTTATTTCACCATTTTTCACCCCTTTTATCGGACCGACCCCCAGGGTTATGAAACCGGGAATCAGCCACGACCACGACTGTACCCCTTTGCGCACCGCATGCCCGGGACCGAGTACCCCACAGCTCTGGGGCATCACTAGAGATGAGCCACCCCCCTAGTCTTCGAGTTTGGTTCGTCGAACGGCGGCTTAGTTCGGCGAACGTTCGACGAACACCTTCGAACCCCATTGAAAACAATGGGAGGCAAATACATACAAACACATGGAAAACACCTTCTAAGGTGTCCAAAAAGTGACAAACCACTCACAAGACACCACAAACACATGGAAAAGTGACAAGTACCTATACTCATGCGAAAACAAAAGAGTTGGATGAGTAAAAGGAGGAGGAGACACAGATATAGGCATGTCATGCCCTTTTAAAATCATGTAAAACACAGCAAGGGGACTCCAACCAGAGTCTCCCTTTTTTCCAAAAACTGGGCCACAGACACCACTTAAAGGGAACCTGTCAGCAGAAATTTCGCCCAAAACCTAAAAGATTCCCACTCTGCAGCTCCTGTGCTGCATTCTAGAAAGGTCCTTGTTATTATTGTGCCCCCTTTCTGACCAAAATAAAGACTTTATAAAGTGGTACCTTTTTGTATTCAGATTCTGTAAATGTGACACGGGGGCAGGCTGCCTGGTGGCCGTTATTCTGCCTCCTGCCGCTTTAGGCTGTCCCCCATCGCTCATTTCCATAGCTGTGGACGCCGCCCAGTGCTCCACAGGTCCCTGCGCATGCCCAGTGCCTATCTCTCGTGGATGAGCACTGTGCCCAGTGTCACCGCTGGTGACGTGCGCGCAGGCTTGAGATTATGGGCGGTGCTGTGATGTTTATTACCAAGCAACCGCCCATAATCGCGGGACCGATTATGCACTGTTGTGCTGCTCCGTGCTCCTCCCATCTATTTCCTGCCTCAGGGCAAGATGGGAAGGAGGTGATGTGGGGTCAGCAGCACCGCGCTTGCGCAGAACGAAGTAGGCCGAGGGGGAAAGCGTGGTCCCGCGATTATGGGCGGTTGCTTGGTAATAAACATCACAGCACCGCCCATAATCTAAAGCCTGCGCGCACGTCACCAGCGGTGACACTGGGCACAGTGCTCATCCACGAGAGATAGGCACTGGGCATGCGCGAGGACCTGTGGAGTACTGGGCGGCGTCCACAGCTATGGAAATGAGCGATGGGGGACGGCCTAAAGCGGCAGAAGGCAGAATAACGGCCACCAGGCAGCCCGCCCCCGTGTCACATTTACAGAATCTGAATACAAAAAGGTACCACTTTATAAAGTCTTTATTTTGGTCATTAAAGGGGCACAATAATAACAGGGACCTTTTTAGAATGCAGCCCAGGAGCTGCAGAGGGGGAATCTTTTAGGTTTTGGGCGAAATTTCTGCTGACAGGTTCCCTTTAAGTGGCATTACTTGTCCCCCAGTTGCAAACTTGACAGGTTGATTTGCATGAAGCACATTCAAAAATCCACACGCATTTACTCTCCCCAGGATGACACAGGGGTAGAAAAGTCCTTGCTGATCCATGACTTGTTCATCGTGGAACATTTTTAAAAAAAACAAAAAGGGGACTCCAACCAGAGTCTCCCTTTTTCCAAAAATTGGGTCACAGACACCACTTAAGTGGCATCACATGTCCCCCAGTTGCAAACTTGACAGGTTGATTTGCATCAAGCACATTCAAAAATCCACAAGCATTTACTCTCCCCAGGATGACACAGGGGTAGAAAAGTCCTTGCGGATCCATGACTTGTTCATCTTGATAAACGTTAGTCTGTCCACATTGTCACTGGACAGACGCGTGCGCTTTTCTGAAAGCACACACTGAGCAGCACTGAAGACACGTTCCGAGAGAACGTTGGCTGCGGAACACAAGATCTCCAAGGAGTAGGTGGCGAGCTCAGGCCATTTTTCAAGATTGCAAGTAGAGTTGAGCGCGGTTCGCGGTTCTCCAGTTCGCGGTTCGAGTGATTTTGGGGGGTGTTCTAGATCAAACTCGAACTCGAGCTTTTTGCTAAAAGCTCGACAGTTGGAGTTACGTTCGAGAACGGTTCTATCAGCAAAAGCTTGGCTTTTTATAGCTACAGTGTGCAAGGAGCCATCGCTGGCAGCCTGCGGTAAGCTGGTAACCAAGATAAACATTGGGTATCCAAGCAAAGAGCTTTGTTTAGTAACCCGATATTTATCCTAGTTACGTGTGCAGGAAGCCGACACTTTCCCGCTCAGCTCGCTCCGCCCCCCTCCTGCACGCGGCATGTACACACACACACACTCACACTCACCTGTCCCCAGCCATGAAGTCCATGACACTGACGTCCTCAGCGCCACATGGCCCCGCTAGGCTCCACCCACTTCGCACTCCGCCGCCCGCACACATGGCCCCGCTAGGCTCCGCCCACCTGCACTCTGAACACATGTCCCCGCTAGGCTCCGCCCACCTGACACTCTGCACACATGGCCCTGCTAGGCTCCGCCCACCTGGCACTCTGCACACATGGCCCGGCTAGGCTCCGCCCACCTGGCACTCTGCACACATGGCCCCGCTAGGCTCCGCCCACCTGGCACTCTGCACACATGGCAACACTAGGCTCCGCCCACCTGGCACTCTGCACACATGGCCACGCTAGGCTCCGCCCACCTGCACTCTGCACACATGGCCTCGCTAGGCTCCGCCCACCTGGCACTCTGCACACATGGCTCCGCTAGGCACCGTCCACCTGGCACTCTGCATACATGGCCCCGCTAGGCTCCGCCCACCTGGCACTCTGCACACATTACCCCGCTAGGCTCCGCCCACCTGGCACTCTGCACACATGGCCCCGCTAGGCTCCGCCCACCTGGCACTCTGCACACATGGCCTCGCGAGGCTCCGCCCACCTGACACTCTGCACACATTACCCCGCTAGGCTCCACCAACCTGGCACTCTGCACACATGGCCCCGCTAGGCTCCGCCCACCTGGCACTCTGCACACATTACCCCGCTCGGCTTACCTGTGGTGATGAAGTCCCGCCCTCCCGACCTCAGCACTGTCACTGTCTTCCATGGCCGCCATTTCACATCTGTCACTGCGGCCCGAGACTGTCACTAGCGGTGACGTCACAGGCTCTCGCGATATTTGGCTGTGAAGGTCATTGAACTCAGTGACAGGTCGGCTGTCAGCAGTGCAGGAGATCGTCACCGCAGGTAATGTACCTCGCTCCTGACAGCAGCACTTGTCATGCCCTGCAGTGACCTGGGCTGACCTATTGATGTTAGCTCAGGTCACTGCATTGTTCTCCCAGCCAATGGGGAACATTCTGTTCTTCATGGACTAGGACAGTGACTATGGTATGGATCGTCATGGGAACCCCTTGGATTACAGCAGACCTGGATTTGTTTTTCTTTCTAATAAATTGGTGAAAGAGGAAATGTATTGGGCAGTGTTTTTTCAAATAAAAATGTGTTTGTCGTCTATTTTTTTTTTTTTATTACTGACTGGGTTGGTGATGTCGGGTATCTGATAGACGCGTGACATCACTAACCCCAAGGCTTGATGCCAGGTGACATTACACATCTGGAATTAACCCCATATATTACCCCGTTTGCCACCGCACCAGGGCACGGGATGAGCTCGGGCAAAGCACCAGGATTGGCGCATCTAATGGATGCGCCACTTCTGGGGCGGCTGCGGCCTGCTATTTTTAGGCTGGGGAGAGTCCAATAACCATGGACCTCCCTAGTCTGAGAATATCAGACCCCAGCTGTCCGCTTTAGCTTGGCTGGTAATCCAATTTTGGGGGGACCCCAACGTGTTTTTTTTTTATTATTTATTTAATTTAAAATAACAGCGTGGGGTGCCCTCAGTTTTGGATTACCAGCCAAGATGAAGCTGCCAGCTGTGGTCTGCAGGCTGCAGCTGTCTGCTTTACCCTAGCTGTCTACAAAAATAGGGAAAACCCCACGTCATTTTTTTTTAAATTTATTTATTTTTTTGGTAAATTAAAGGCTAAGCACCCCTTAGTGCCACATAAAAGGCACCAAAGGGTGCAAAATTACAAAATGCAAGAGAGTGTGACATTATGTGTCTTTCTGCCATTATAATGACAGAAAAGACTGATATGAAGTGTACAAATTTATGTATTTTCCCTCCAGTTTTTTAGCAGTACGCCAAAAAAACGGAAGACGCACGGATGACAAACGGATGACATACGGACCGTATACGTGTCACGCTCCCGATGCCTCGGCACCGCTCCTTACCCACTGATCCGGTCCACGTGTCCACCGGTCACGGCTGCCGCTCCCGCTCGTGCTTTCCTGTGTCCTGTCCCCAGTCTCATGTGTCTGACTCATGCTTCTGTATAGGGTCGGGCCGCGCCCAATCACCTGGTCTTATGGGCCCAGCACTGCTGCAGCAGGATATGACATGAGGCTGTGCTGGGTATATAAGACTGGCCTTGCCATGTGGGCGGGGCCTGATCAATGTGTCTTGTAAGCCTTGTCTTGAAAGCTAGGTGCTCAGGTCCCCCTTGTGCCGTGTCCTGTGATCAATACTATTGCCTGACATTCCTACCCGGCACCTGTGCCAGATTCCTGCACTGCCTCCAGGAACTCTGAAGCCCCAGTGACTGTTCTACCCGTCCCTGCCACGCTAGTGCTCCGGCTATCGTGCACCCAGGCCTCTGGTGGGGTGCACGGCCCAGTGGATCCACCAACTGGACCTAACAATACGGAACGGAACTGGATGCCACACGGATGCACCCGTGAAAAAAACAGACCATTTTTTGCGGACCGCAAAAACGGATCGGCTGTGTGAATGTAGCATTATTCTGATCTGCCATTTATAAACAGCAGGCAGAAATAAGTGAACAGTGCCCCCCAGCATCAGAAAATCACCGGGGTTTTAGGGGTAGCTGAGACCCTGGAGATCATGATTCAGGCCGGTTTTTCCAATCCCCGCTCACGTGATCACCGGTATACACCGTATACCGGTGATCACGTTACAGTAAATGACAGCGGCGGTAAAAAATTATTTATCTCCCATCTGGCATGAACAAACATGTCAGATGGGTGATAAATCTCCTCCCCGGTCCCCCGGTGTCGCCAAAGTGCCCCCCCCGAACCCCTCCCGGAAATCCAAGATGGCCGCGCGCACAGCAATGCGCCGGCCGCATTCACCCTACTCCTCTGATTTCTATCGTATGTGCCATGACATCCGTTATACGCCACAAGAAAACATATGTAAATAGCGAGCTCTGTTTAGTATTCATTCAGCTGGATAACTGGACTTAAAGGGGTATTCCATCTCCAAGATCCTATCCCCAATATATAGTAGGTGGAATAGCAATAATATCAGCAAATACCAATATTTGGAAATGTAGAATAGTTCTCCTGATTAGGCATGCCCTTACCTCATGAGCAGGGCATTGCAGCTTTGATAGCAACAGTTACGACATAGACTCTGCTGCTGTGGACCCGGGGAGAGTGGGTGCAGATTCATTGCACCCACACTCCTCACATGGAGGGTCTGCACTCCTAAAAAATGGGGGATACGTTCCTTGAGCGTGTCCCCCCATATTCTAGACGGTCCAGAGTCATCGTGGGACCCCCTTATTTTTTTTTCCTTACAATAAATTGGTGAAAGAGGGAATGTTTTGGGGAGTGTTTTTTCAAATACATTTTTTTCGTCTATTTGTTTTGTTAGTACTGACAGTTTGTGATGTCGGGTATCTGATAGACGCCATGACATCACAAACTGCTGGGCTTGATGTCAGGTGATCTTACAACTAGTATCAACCCCATTTATTATCCCGTTTGCCACTGCACCAGGGCACGGGATGAGCTGGGGTGAAGCGCCAGGAATGGCGCATCTAGTGCATGCGCCACTTCTGGGGCGCCTGCGGCCTGCTATTTTTAGGCTGTGAATGGCCAATAACTATGGACCTTCCCACCCTGAGAATACCAGACCACAGCTGTCCGCTTTACCTTGGCTGGTGATCCAATTTGGGGGGGACCCTACTTTTTTTTTGTAATTATTAATATTTATAAAATAATTATAAAAAAAGAGCCTGGGGTGACCTCCACATTGGATCTCCAACCACGGTAAAGCTGCCAGCTGTGGTCTTCAGGATACAGCCGTCTGCTTTACCTTAGCTGGCTATCAAAAATGGGGAGACCCAACGTCATTTTTTTTAAACTATTTCTTTAAATAAAAAAAATTAATGGGCTTCCCTGTATTTTGATTGCCAGCCAAGGTAAGGCCAGGCAGATGGGGGTGGCAACCCATAGCTGTCTGCTTTATCTGCACGGAGAATCAAAAATACCGTGGAGCGCTACGTCATTTTTTTTAAAGATTTATTTTTACAGCACTGTGATGTCCAGCAATCAAAATACAGGGAAGCGCATTTTGTTTTTAGTTATTTAAATAAATAATTAAAAAAAATATATCTGGGCTCCCGCTGCATTTTTTGTATTGCTAACTAAGGGTAATCCAAGCAGCTACTGGCTGCTAACCGCCACTGCTTGGTGTTACCTTCACTGGCAATGGACAATCCAGGGAAGCATTTTTTATTTTTTTTGCCAAAAAACTACAAAAAAAATGACGTGAGCTTCGCCATATTTTTGTATGCTAGCCAGGTACAACAGGCAGGTACGGCTGCCCCCAACCCCCAGCTGCCTATTTGTACCCGGCTGGGAACTACAAACATAGGGAAGCCCTTTTTTTAATTATTTCATGATTTTCATGAAATAATTGAAAAAAAAAAACGATGTAGGCTTTGCTCCTTTTTTACAACTAGGCAGCTGGGAATTGGATCCACAGCACAGGTTAGCCCGAGCTTTCTGGGCCCCTCTGCTGCGAATTGCAGTCCGCAGCCGCCCCAGAAAATGGCGCTCTCATAGAAGCGCCATCATCTGGCACTGTATCCAACTCTTCCAGCTGCCCTGATGCTGGTGGCTCGCTGGGTAATAATGATTTCAGTTGATAATATACAGCTAGCCCTAACCCCATTATTACCCAGCGAACCACCCTTCACCAGGTCAGCTGGAAGAGCTTCTATGAAAGTGCCATTTTCTGAGGCGGCTGCAGACTGCAATTTGCAGCAGAGGGGCCCAGAAAGCTCAGGCCAACCTGTGCTGCGGATTCCAATCTCCAGCTGCCTAGTTGTACCTGGCTAGTCACAAAAATATGGCAAAGCCCACGTCATTTGTTTTCTAATTATTTCATGAAATTCATGAAATAATAAAAAAAGGGCTTCCCTTTATTTTTGGTTCCCAGCCGGATACAAATAGGCAGCTGGGGGTTGAGGGCAGCCCGTAGCTGCCTGCTGTACCTGGCTAGCATACAAAAATATAGCGAAGCCCGCATAATTTTTTCAGGGGGCAAAAAACTACTGCATACAGTCCTGGATGGAGTATGCTGAGCCTTGTAGTTCTGCAGCTGCTGTCTGTCTGTATGGAGGAGAGCAGACAGCAGCTGCAGAACGACAAGGCTCAGCATGCTCCATTCACTAGTGTATGCAGGAGAGCAGACAGCAGCTGCAGAACTAAAAGGCTCAGCATACTCTATCCAGGACTGTATGCAGGAGTTTTTTGCCCACCAAAAAAATAATGTGGGCTTTGCCATATTTTTGTTTGTTAGCCAGGTACAGCAAGCAGGTACGGCTGCCCCCAACCCCCAGCTGCCTATTTGTACCCGGCTGGGAACCAAAAATATAGGGAAGCCAGTTTTTTTAAATTATTTCACTTATTTCATGAAATAATTAAAAAACAAATGACGTGGGCTTCGCCCCATTTTTGTGTCCAGCCGGGTACAACTAAGCAGCTGGGGATTGGAATCTGCAGCACAGGTTAGCCCGAGGTTTCTGGGCGCCTCTTCTGCGAATTGCAATCCGCAGCCGCCCCAGAAAATGTCGCATTCATAGAAGCACCATCATCTGGCGCTGTATCCATCTCTTCCAACAGCCCTGCTGACGGTGGCTTTGCTGGGTAATAATGAGTTAATACTGGCTTTGTGTTACTAGCTAGTATTAAGTCAGAGATTCTTAATGTCAGGCACGTTTGACTCGGCCATTAAGAATCTCCAATAAAGGGTTAAAAAAAAACACCACACAGAAAAAAAATACTTTAATAGAAATAAATACACAGACACACTTAGAGACTCCATCTTTATTACCCCCTCTCAGCCCACCACGATCCTGCTCTTCTGTCTTCTTTCCCCTTCAACACATGCAGCTCTGTCTGCTCCATCAGACAGCACAGCTGCATGGGGGAAGACGCTGTGCTCCGTGCAGAAATCACTCTGTAAGAGTGACCATAGGCTCCCAGCTGTAAGCGGTGGCACGGGTTGCCATAGCAACGCTGCTCTGATTACGTGATTCCGGTGCCGCTGCGTGCTGGTTAGCGGGACGTCCCCGTCACCGCTACCAAGCGCGTCGCTATGACAACGGTGATCTCCGTTATTGACCGGCTGTGTCAGCCGGTCAGGAGCCGGTTTCTGCGGACGTTGGTAATTACGGTAAACATTGGGTAACTAAGAAGCCCTTTCCTTAGTTACCCGATGTTTACCTTCGTTACCAGCGTCCACTGCTCTCACGCTGTCAGTGCCGGCTCCCTGCTCCCTGCACACATAGCCAGACTACACATCGGGTTAAATTAAGACTACATATCGGGTTAAATTAACCCGCTAAGCGGTGTGCGCTGGTAACCAAGGTAAATATCGGGTTGGTTACCCGATATTTACCTTAGTTACCAGGCGCAGCATCGCTTCCACGCGTGCTGCTGGCTGGGGGCTGGTCACTGGTTGCTGGTGAGATCTGCCTGTTTGACAGCTCACCAGCAACCCGTGTAGCGACGCTCCAGCGATCCCTGCCAGGTCAGGTTGCTGGTGGGATCGCTGGAGCGTCGCTTAGTGTGACGGTACCTTAAGGGAACGGGGAAGCAGAGCGGGGAGTCGACCGTGTGCTAGAGCATGTCGCCGGTACACGGCGATACACAAATGTGCACCATGTAACAGAGAGATGCAATGACAGGTCCTAGCATGACGCGTCATAGTCATGTGACCAGTCTGTAGCCAATGAGATAATAGACACGTGACTGGTCACATGGCTATTTTGACGTCACGATAGGTCCTGCATCATTGCTGGTGTTCCCGGAGGACGCAGCGATTACCGATGTAAAAGCTGCAGGAGACAGAGTGTAGGACGCATCCCGGGGACAGGTAAGTGTTATGGCAATGTTTATTAACTGTATGTGTACATTTATAATGCGTTTTTATGTGTTTGTGATTGCCTCCCATTGTTTCCTATGGGTTCGAGTGGTTCGCCGAACCGGTTCGCCGAACTCGAACCAGACCTCGGTTCGGTGAACAGAGCTCGAGCCGAACCGCGACCGGTTCGCTCATCTCTAATTGCAAGCCCAAAATGGCATCTATATTCACTTGGAGATACTCCTGTATAATCCTCTCCAGCCATTGACTATGTGTCAGACGTCTTGTCTCTTGTGGACTTGCAAAGGATGGTCTAAAAAAAATCATGAACCGATTCCATAAAATTGCTGTTACCACCAGATACAGTGTTGCTCGTACGGTTTGACTGATGATGACTCGACAGTCCCGTGGTTCGCAAGTTACAACTGTGAGATTCCCTCTGTGCACCACTGGTGTTTAGTCGAAAAGCCAAGCTAAGATTGCATAACAGCTTCTGCTGATACTCCTGCATACGTGCGTCCCTTTCTATGGTAGGGCTTATTTCGCAAAATTTTGTCTTGTACCGGGGATCTAATAGTGTGGCAACCCACTAGTCAGCATTACTTTGAATTCGGACAATCCGAGGGTCATGTTGTAGGTAGTGCAGCAAGAAGGCGCTCCTGTGTCTTGCGCAACCAGGAGGACTAAGTCCTTGATGTGTTGTTGGCGGAGAGGTGAGAATCATGCCTCCTTCCTCTGCCCTCTCCCCCCAACCTCGCACAACCGAAATGTGAGCAAGCTCTCCCTCATCTGCTGAGTCTTCCATGCCCATCGCCAGTTCGTCCTCCATTTCTTCATGGGCTCCTGTACCTTCCTCAACAGTTTTGCTGATACTATGCGCCCTTGTTAATCCCTCTCCCCCACCGTCCCATGCCTGCCACCTTGGTGCAGCTGACCGTCTGGACCTTGTAGATCTTGTTATCCCTTCCGCATATGACTCCTCCTGTACTTCCTCCCCTTCCTCTTGTCCCACCACCTGACTCCGAATAATGTTTAGAGTGTGCTCCAGTATGTAGATGAACGGAATTGTCATGCTGATAATGGCATTGCCAGTGCTAAACATCTTTGTCGACATTTGTAAACTGTGAAGAAGGGTGCATAGGTCCTTGATCTGACACCATTCCAGCAGCGTGATCTGCACCACCTCTGGATCTAGTTAGCCCAGGCTATACGTCATAACGTATTGCAGCAGGGCTCAGCGGTGCTGCCACAGATGCTGCAACATGTGCAGATTCAAATTCCTGCGTGTCGGCACATCGCATTTCAGGCGGTGAAGCACCAGACTGGAAGACTTCTGGAGCGATGCATGTTGTTGAGCTGCTGGGTGTGAACGGTGGAAGTGAGCACATAGTGAGCGTGCCCACTGCAGAAGGCCATGTAGGCCGGGATGGTGGTTTAAAAATTGCTGGAGAACAAGGTTCAACACGTGAGCCATACAAGGCACGTGTGTCACATTTCCCTGACGAAGTGCCGCAGCCAGGTTTGCATCGTTGTCGCACACGGCTGTTTAGTCACCACCGGAGTCCGCTCCATCAATTTGTCCTCCGGTCGCCAGGTGACAGAGTGTTCCTTTCGTGCATAGTGCTGATGATGGGAGAGGAGTCGATGCCAGCGGCGGCGGTGGCCGCAGGTTCCACTCACCCACTGGGCTGCTTTACCTTGAGATATGCAGAACCACTGGCTGACTGTAGGTGGTGGGTGTCTCACAGCTGAAGTACCATCATTCAGCTACAACCAATGGGAAGACACCACACCCTTTTTTAGGCCCATCCTGTCTTCTTACCACTGCCAGACATAGCTCTGAACCTCAGGTTCCTGTTCTGCCCAGTTCTGTTTTGTGATTTTGTGTGCTTGTTTCCTGACTACGTCTCCTGTCTGCTGTTTATTTAACTCGTTGCCCAATCCGCATTTTACCTCTGCTTGTTTTCTGATTAAGTCCTGGCCGTCCCATTCTGTTCCTGTTCCTCAATTCATGGTTTGACCCTGCCTGACTACTCCTCTTTCGGACTGGGTTCTGGGGGTCCTGCTTGGTGAGTGGCTTCCCTCTAGCCTATCCTTTACAGCCGGTCTGAGTGTGTGGATCCAGGCAGGCGTTACACCGTGCCCTCTGCAGAAGGCCATGTAAGCTAGGATAGTGGTTTAAAAATTGCTGGACAACCAGGTTCAACACATGAGCCATACAAGGCACGTGTGTCACATTACCCTGAAGAAGGGCCGCAGCCAGGTTTGCATCATTGTCACACCCGGCCTTCCCTGGCTGCTGGTTTTGTGGAAGCAACCTTTGATGAAACTCAGTCTCACTCTCCAGAGCTTACTGTCCACAACTCCTCAGCGGTGTGACTCACATTTCCCAGACATTTCAAAGTAAAGAGTCGACCGCCTGATGCCGTTAAGCTCTGCTGCCAGCATAGTAAGGAGGTGTGTGGGATTCCTTGTGCGCAGTTACAACACAGGTGGCCTGAACACACAGGGTTTGGGCGGAGGTGGAGGACCCAGACGAGGTTGAGGAGGCAGAAGCAGTGGAGGAACTTCTACATACAGAGTAAGGATTGACACAACTTGTGGGGACGGCAAGACTTGTACAGCAGACAAGAGACTCCATCTCTCACCATAGTTACCAAGTGCCCAGTCAGCGACATGTAACGCCCCTGTCCATGCTTACTGGTCCAAGTATCTGTGGTGAAATGCACTCTGTCACACAAAGAGTTTCTCAAGGAAGCGGTGATGTTGTGTGCGACCTGCTGGGGTAGCACGGGCACGCCTTTCTTGGAAAAGGAGTGGCGACTGGGCATCGGCTCTTGGGGCACTGCGATGGGCATAAGGTCTCGAAAATCCTCTCATTCAAAGGTTGGAAAGGCAGCATTTCTGTAGCCAACAGTTTGCAGATACTGAAAGTCAACCTCTAAGCCATGTCATGCACTTCAAAAATCAGGAAAAACACAGCAAGGGTACTCCAACCACAGTCTCCCTTGTTTCCCAAAATTGGGCCACACACACAGCACTTGACTGGCATCAGTTGACCCCCATTTTCAAGCTTACAAAGATGCTTTGCATGAAGCACTCTCAAAAATACACCAGCCTTTCGCCTCCCCTGGCTGACACAGGGGAAGAAAAGTTCTCTGTGATCCATGTCTTGTTCATCTTAGTTCTTTGTTCAAAAGCAAGGGCACTCCAACCACAGTCTCCCTTGTTTGCCAAAATTGGGCCACACACTCAGCACTTAACTAGCATCAGTTGACCCCCATTTTCAAGCTTACAAAGATGCTTTGCATGAAGCACTCTCAAAAATACACCAGCCTTTCGCCTCCCCTGGCTGACACAGGGGAAGAAAAGTTCTCTGTGATCCATGTCTTGTTCATCTTAGTTCTTTGTTCAAAAGCAAGGGGACTCCAACCACAGTCTCCCTCATTTCCAAAAATTGGGCCACACACACACACACCACTTCACTGCCATCAGTTGTCCCCCAGTTGCAATCTTACAAAGATGCTTTGCATGAAGCACTCTCAAAAATACACCTGCCTTTCGCATCCCCAGGATGACACAGGGGTAGAAAAGTCCTTGCGGATCCATGACTTGTTCATCTTGATTGTCACTTTCACTTGTCACTGGACAGATGCGTGCGCTTATCTGTCAGCACACACCCAGCAGCACTGAATACACGTTCAGAGAGAACGCTGGCTGCGGGACACGACAAGATCCCCAAGGCGTAAGTGGCGAGCTCAGGCAATTTATCCAGATTGGATGCCTAGAATGAGCAAGGCTCAAGTTGCACAGTAATGGCATCGATGTTCACTTGCATATACTCATATATCTGTGTCTCCTCCTCTTTTTCCTCGTCCAGCTAGTTTTCGCATGGGTATTTGTCCTTGTCACTTTGCCATGTGTTTGTGTTGTCTTGGGAGTTGTTTGTCACCTTTTGGACTCCTTTGAGGGTGTTTTCCAGGTGTTTTTAGGTGTTTGTGATTGCCTCCCATTGTTTTCAATGGGGTTTGAGAGGTTCATCGAATGGTTCGCCGAACCTAACTCGAACGCGGCCTCCGTTCGACAAACCGAACTCGAGCCTCTAGAGGTTCGCTCATCTCTAATTCAGATAACCAAGAATTCCTCCCCAAAGACTGTTGGAGCTCACAACAGGGAATTGATTCCTAAAGGCCCTGTCACACACAGAGATAAATCTGCAGCAGATCTGTGGTTTCAGTGAAATTGTGGACAATCAGTGCCAGGTTTGTGGCGGTGTACAAATGGAACAATATGTCCATGATTTCACTGCAACCACAGATCTGCCAAAGATTTATCTCTGTGTATGACAGGGCCTTTAGACACTGCATGAAATAAGCACAAGTCTATACACATAATATGAGATTCAGAAAATTTTCCATGCTAAAGATACATGGAGGACATACAATTTAGAGGTCTGGAAGAATAAGATGTCCCCTGGGTAAATATTAGTTCCCAGAGTCAGCCTGGAAATAAAAAAAAAAAAGAAAATATATATCAAAATCCCTCAGCAAAGTACTTCAAGTTCTTGGTGATCCAAGCCGCACGCATATCGTCATGTTGTGACTTTCTCAAGGGAAAATAGAGATACACGTGGGGCTGGGACCACCAGGAACTCTAAGTATTTTGCTGAGGGTTTTCCATATATATATTTTCTATTTCCAGGCTGACTTCTCTAGGAACTAATATTCACCCAGGGGACATCTTATTCTTACATCCTCTAAGTTGTATGTCCTTGATGTATCTTTAGCATGGTAAATTTTCTGAATCTCATACTGCATCAGTCGGCCTGACAGCGCCCCCCTGACAGCTCCAGAGGCTCCACGGAATTTTTTTGATTTGCATATTTCCCAGGGGGCAATGCACCTAGGATTTTCACTGTATTGAGCGCCCTCGTTGGCTGCCGGCAGTGTTTTCTCTGGCTGGTCTCCCTGAGATCAGTGATTGTTTTGTCTTGTTGGTCTACTAAGCATCGCTCGCACCTGGCCAGAATCCTACTCCACACTGATGAGGGGCAATACCCCGAAACAGCTGTCTGTGGATGGATACCTGGCCTTAGTATTTCCCTTGTAATATCTTTAAACTTGTCAAAGAGTTGGATATTGACTAAAAGGGCCACTTCATATGGTGGTTATGGTGGTTTCCTAAAAAGAGCCACTCCTTGGCTAGGTCCTTCACGGAGGGATATCTGGCTAGTTTCTGTATTGAGACTCCTAACAGAGGCTCCACGGAATTTTTTTGATCTTCATGTATCTTTAGCATGGTAAATTTTCTGAATCTCATACTGTATCAGTCGGCCTGATAGCGCCCCCCTGACAGCTCCGCCCTGGGCACATGCCCCGCCCCTCCCTAGATACGCCTCTGCTGAATGTGTGGTCCTATTCAGGTCTCCCATACTACATTTCTTAGCAGCACCCTGCTTCTCCTCATTGCTGCATGCCCTTCTCTCTGATTTATAGCTTTTTCCCGATAGAGATAACGAGATCTTAAAACGGACAATTATTATTTATATGGATGTATTTGACCATTGATAGTTTTCAATGTAGTGACTGTGACCCACTATTTGACTGATATGTATTAATAGTTATGTGTTGGCTCAAGGGGATATTCAGAGCATTATAGCAGACCTGAGCATACACTAGCTGTGCAACAATAGAGCTATCCGAGCAATAACAGTTTTGTGTCTGGGGGATGTTTTATTAGACAGGGTTTTATGTGCATCTGGATTTTTATGAATTATACAAGGTTATTTGGTGAGAAAGCAGCTGATTACAGTCAGATTTTCATCATGACATAGCTGAACTGAGTTACAACCCGGCAGTATTATTTTTTCATAGACAGGGTCATTAGGTGCATCTGAGCATGCAAAACCAACAACTTTAGAGGTGCTGAAGGATGGATCCAGAGACAACTTAGGGGGTAACAGTTGCAAATCAATCCAAATTTAATAGTGATAAAATCTGTAGGGAAACAGAGTGCACTAGACAATAGGATAATATCTTTATAAAAAGATACAATAGATCCAGGGAGTATGGTCAGCTGAGCAGGTTGTATAGGCACAGCGCCTGTAAAAGCTCAATAACGGTTGCTGCTTCCCTGTGATTGGGGGATGAACTCCACCAGGAAGCTTGACAAGAGTCAATTCATGATTTTTAAACTGCACTACCGAAATATAAAGACTTGATCCAACAATATGAATTAGCGTTTCTTGTTCCACAATGCGTTTTGACACCGGACTGGGATCTTCTGCAAGTGTACAGTTTATGAAGTATTATTTCAGTAGTGCAGCCTAAAATGATGAATTGTCTCTTCTTGGCAAATTTAAAAATAAGTTGTATTGCCACGCGATTAATCTTATATCTATAACTACTGTTCTTGTGTTCAATGAGAAATGCAACTACAATCATAATTTTCAAAGGGGATGTATTCAGTTCTGCTGAGTCCTGTAAGAGGGAGCAAAACACTTGTGTACAAATATTTTTAACGTAGCCATAAGAGCAGTTAGGGTCCGGACTAAGGAGTTAAAAACAGTGAATTATTTTGATTTGCTATAGCATTGATCCTAAAATTATCATGATGCAGAGTGCAAGCTTCCATAAAGAGCTTCTACAGGTCCTCAGCCCTGCAGATCAGCTTTAAAAGCTTCTATGCAGTCAGTGTGAATAGCCTGCAGTAAATCATGAAAACCTTCTCATTTTCCCTGATAGGTGTTCGGCCAACCTGCCCTAAGCACAATCTCACACAACATCAGAGAGAGATTGGTATTCCATCACATGCTCGGGCGGATAGGTTTTGAGAAGGTTGTCCTGGCAGAGGATGCTTCTAACCATCAGAAGTATGCTGTTAAGATCATCAGAAAGAGACCCCTGCTCACTTCTGGCAATTAGGCAAGTGTGCTGGTGGAGCGCCGAGTTTTACAGCTGGCATCTGGGAGCCCCTTCCTTGTCCATGCCGACTTTGCATTCCAGACCAAGGTACAGTAATGGCTACTTTCATCATATTCATGAGATCTCCCTAGTATAGCTGGGGAGGGACTGGGAAATTTGCACTAGGTACAGGTAGATTAAAAATGTGCCTCCCCCCTCTCCCCCCTCCTCCACTTCCTCTCCTCTTCCTCTTTGTCTGTACCTCTTTTGCCTGTTTACTGTCTCCTTCTCTCTTTCCGCTTCTCCTACTTTTATTCCTACTTCCCTGAAATATGGAACTCAGTTAACATGGATAACATGGAATGTCTTCTATGATGTTACTCCCATATGTTGATGGTTCATTGATATGTAACAGGCCTGTGAAGGTCAAAACGTGCATGTATTATTGTGTGTTATTTTCATGTTCACTGCTAAATAAAGAATTAAAAAAAATATGCCTATAGCCAATTTGTTGTCTGGTTATTTCGATACAGACCTAGGGCAGGAGAGCGAACCCCATGTGAAGGAAAGGCTATCCATGACTATGCATAATAAAAAATCAACTCCTGTTTATACCGTAACTGCCTTATATACAGTAAGGGTTACTTTACACGCTGCGACATTGCTAACGATTTATCGTCGGGGTCACAGTGTTTGTGACGCACATCTGGCGTCGTTAGCGACATCGCAGTGTGGAACACGTACGAGCGACCTTCAACAATCGCAGAAGTGGTAAAAATCGTTGGTGTTGGAAAGGTCGTCCAAACACCAAATATCGTTTTCTGGTGAGTAGCGAAGTAGTTCATCATTCCTGTGGGATCACACATCGCTATGTGTGACACCGCAGGAGCGACGAACATCTCCTTACCTCCGACCACCGGAAATGAGGAAGGAAGGAGGTGGGCGGCATGTTCCAGCCGCTCATCTCCGCCCCTCCTCTGCTATTGGACGGCTGCCGTGTGACGTTGCTGTGACGCTGCCCGAACCGCCTCCTTAGAAAGGAGGCGGTTCGCAGGCAACAGCGACTTCACTAGGCAGGTAAGTGCGTGTGACGGGTGTTAGCAATGTTGTGCGCCATGGGCAGCGATTTGCACGTGACGCACAACCGACGGGGGTAGGTACGCTTGCCAGAGATATCGGTAACGATATCGCAGCTTGTAAAGTACCCCTAAGATGTCACATACAGCGCAATTGGCCCCAATTTGTATGGATCCATAATAAAGAATCCACAGAAAGTTGTGGGTTCTTTAATATATCGTAGCGCCATATTCCTCATTATTTATATGCAGGCATGAAAGAATATACATATATATGTATTCATACACTGTATGTACATATACATGTACACACACACACACACACACACACAAACACAGTCATGTCCCAAATGGTTGCTGCCACCCTCCCTTGAAATTATTCCAGAATATAAAGTATTTCTTCCAGAAAATTATTTCAATTACACATTGTGTTATACAAATTTGTTTCCTTTGTGTGTATTGGAACAACACACAAAAACATAAAAAGAAGACAAATTGGACAGAATTTCACACAAAGCCCCAAAAGATGAGCAGGACAAAAGTGTTGGCACCTTTCCAAAATTGTGGGTAAAAAACTTTATTTCAAGCATGTGACACTTGTTCAAACTCACTTGTGGCAAGTAAGAGCTGTAGGCTATATGAAAATCAAACCTGAAACCCAATAGAAAGAGGAGAAGTTCTTTCAATTTTTGCTTGTATTCTGTGTCTGTGTGTGTGTGTCACACTAAGCATGGAGAAAAGAAAGAGAAGAGAACTGTCTAAGGACTTGAGAAGTAAAATTGTTGAAAAATATCAACAATCTCAAAGTTACAAGGCCATCTCCAGAGATCTTGATGTTCCTTTGTCCACAGTGCGTAACATAATCAAGAAGTTTAAAACCCTGGGGAGCGGCACTTCGGGAGAAACCTGCAGCATCTGAGCGAAGGCCTGGCGGTGAGTGAGACATCCTCCAGCGCCCGGCTATACGCCTGCTCCTCTCCCGCTCCGAGGCTCCAAGTCTGGCCTGCTGTGATGGTCGGGCCCAGCTGCGGGCACCCGGCACCCAGGCGCCCCCCTCCATTGCCCCCCCCGTGTGGCTCAGCGGCCGCCGTCGCTGCTGAGTGTGGAGTCGCAGAGGGAATAGGGGCCAGTGCTGAGGGGAAGACGCCAGATAAAGTCCCCCTACACCGGGACTCTGCCAGGTGGAAGGTGAACGGACTCGGTCCGGGGGGACCCCCTCTCAAGGTACCCAGAGACATTGGGAGCCGTGGGGAGCTGTTCTGTGCCCCTTCACATTATAGGGTGCTCGATTGGCCCGGGTTTGGGGCCTACACTGCATAGCAACCTGGCCAGTGGCAGGAAAACTTCCTCAAGATACAGCTCCATACAATATTACAAGCGCCGAGGCTGCAAGAGAGGCCCAGAGACGGAGATGATATAGAGAGGAGCCATACTGAAGTACCTCAAGCATAGAGACATTTTCTTCTGGCCTCCTTACCCCTCTTAGAGGGAGTGTAATGTACTAAAGTCTGTGCTACCTGGAGGGAGTGGAGTGGCCTAACCCCTACCATCCACTCACTTAAGCATAAAACCACGTATGTCTGACTTCAACATGGTCAAAATCGGCAACGCACGTGCCAGTTCTCTGCCCAGACCAGTTAAGTCCACTACCCAGGCTGATGTGGATAAGTTTCTCAAAAAACACCTACATGCAGCTGATGCTAAAACAGACAGCCCCCAAAGCAGGTCCACTAATGATATGCAAGATATGGATGACGATGACAGTGACACTGAAGGTGCTGAAAATAGCAAGAGTCTCCCCATTTCAAGATCCTTTATAAAACGGATCCTCAAAAATGCGCTGGAACCGGTGGCAAGGGAGTTGTCAGATATCAAACAAGAAATCGGCCAAATTGGACACAGAGTGGAAACCCTGGAAGCGGCCCAAGCAACAATAACCTCCACTTCCAACACTGTCATCTCCTGCCTTCGCCAACAGGAGGACCATATCAATCAAATCCATGCCATTCTGGAAGACCATGAAAACAGAGAAAGGCGAAACAATCTCAGAATAAAGGGACTTCCAGAATCGGTAGCAAATGAAGCTTTGATACCGACCCTACAGGGCATTTTCTCTGACCTGGTGGACTCTGACCCTGCTCTGACAATGGAACTGATACGAGCTCACAGATCTCTGAGACCCCGACCCAGACAAGGGGAACCACCAAGGGATGTCATATGCCGCTTCCTGGATTACAGAATTAAGGAACTTATTCTCAAAAGAGCCAGAGAAGCGGAGTCTATAAGCCATGAAGGCTCAAAAATTTTGATTTTCCAGGACCTTGCTTCCACCACTCTGACCAAACGGAGATTGCTACAACCCTTCACAACAGTGTTACGCCAACGCCAGTTTCCGTACCGCTGGTTATATCCATTTGGCATTGCTATATCTGCTAATGGAAAACACTACCAAGCCAAAACTTCTGCGGAGATAAAGCGGATTTGTGAAGACTTGGGGATCACGCTGGAGAAATACCCAGAGCTGGAAATACATCGATCGGCTTCTACACTACAGATGCTTCCGGACCCGGCACCATGGCATAGTCTCACCCCAAAGACCCACAGATCCAGACGCAAAGCGGCGAAGAAACTCCAAATGAACTTTGAGGGCGAGCCCCCCTGAAGGGGCCTTTGAATGGGGCTGTTGTTGCTCACAACTGATAATGCTGGTTACAACATGAAGTTATTACAGGGGTTTTGCACCTATTGCTCCCTCTTGATGCACACTTTTACTTCTTTGAATTGCAAATAGTTGAAAATGTTGATACTAATACCCTGTCCTCTTTTGAACCTCTCTCTACCCCTTGCTCTTTCTTTCTCTTCCTCTCCTCTTTTGGTCATAGGTCCGGTCCATTCATCCCGGTGGAAAAAGAACAGATTGTCCTCCTGCCTATACTACCATGGCATTACATCATAAGGTATTTACGGCGATAAGCCTCAATGCACATGGGTTAAATTCCCCCATACAGAGGTCACAGACTCTACATAGCCTAAAAAAAAAACACGCAGACATGATATTTTTCCAAGAAACGCATTTCCGCGAAGGCAAAATCCCAAGTTTTAACAAAGCATACTACAACACCTGGTTCCATGCCCCATCCCCACGTAAAGGTTCTAGAGGGGTCTCCATAGCCCTGGCTAAAGATATACCCTTCCTAGCTCAAGATGTCGCTATCGACCCAGAGGGTCGGTTCATTTTCGTCAAGGGTATTCTAGCCGGTTCTATGGTAACTCTAGGGAATGTGTATGCCCCAAACGTCAAACAGATTCGTTGGTTGATGTCCACACTCAAAAAATTTCGCATTTTTTCAGAAGGTACTCCAATATTGTGCGGTGATTTTAATGTGGCTTTGGAACCTAAACTGGACTCCACTGCAAAAAAAGTCACCTCTCTTTAAGGGACCTATCTCGGATTAAATGCTCTCTCATTGCCCTTTCTTTGATAGATGTATGGCGTTATCAACACCCCACAACTAAAGATTTTACATTCTTCTCTAATCCTCATAAATCATACCACAGACTAGACTACATTTTTCTACCCCGACATATACTACCTAATGTCAAGGACTCAGAGATACAATCATCCCCTTACTCCGATCATGCTTATGTCTCAGTCAGCTTCTCACTCCTGAGGCCGTACTGGCTTCATCGTACGTGGAGATTGAATGAATCAATTCTCTCCTCGGAAGAAAATAAGAAACGCATATCCGATTGTCTCCGTAATTATTTTGCAGAGAACAAGACTCAGGATATGGCGGCCCCAATGTTGTGGGAAGCACATAAGACGGTCATTAGGGGAGAGTTGATCTCCATTTCCTCATATCTCAACAAGAAGAGGAAATCGTTCTTGCAGAATCTGTACACTGAGATTGCCTCGCTGGAGGCCCAGCATAAAAAGTCCCTCTCCCAACAGACGTTAGAACAACTGACGGCGAAACGTGTGGAACTTAGGGATATGCTCAATAAACAGTCGGCTAAATTTTATCTCGGTTGGAGGAATCGTATGTTCCTTCATGGGGATAAAGCCTCTAAACTTATGATGTCCCTGATAAAAAAAAGACAGGCCCGCACTTTTATACATACTATTAAAACTCCACAGGGTCATCGTACGCAAGACTATTCCCAAATCTCGGACGAATTCCTTCGTTTTTATAAAAATTTATATCAAATTCGGCCAGAGGAGTCGACTACAAAAAGGGACAGGAGGAAATGTGGTATACAAAACTACCTGGCTAAGTTAAACCTCCCGAAACTTTCTAAAATGCAGCAGGCGTCCTTAGGAAAACCGTTTTCTCGAGCACAGGTTCAGTCCATCCTATCCAGGAGCCCCGTGGGGAAGGCTCCAGGTCCAGATGGCCTTCCCATTATCTATTATAAAAAATGTTTTGACATTCTGGGGGAACATCTCTTAGCATCATGCAACGCTTTACTACACGGCGACCCCATTCCCAAGCAAGCACTGGAGGCACATATCACATTAATACACAAAGATGGGAAAGATCCGGAGTGTTGTGGAAACTATAGGCCCATCTCACTCCTGAATGTGGACTTAAAGATTTATGCTAGCTTAATTGCTAACCGAGTGGCGGATGTACTTCCAGATCTCATTTCCCCTGAGCAAACGGGGTTTATCAGGGGTAGAGAGGGGAAGGATAACGCGCTAAGAGTAATAAACTTAATGCAACACGCCAGGACCCATAAGCTGCCTCTGGTGCTGCTGGGAACGGACGCGGAGAAAGCGTTTGATAGGGTGGACTGGACCTTTTTGCAGGGGACACTAGAGGCCTTCAACTTCCTCCCAGATATCCTGCGCGCAATTCTGCAGATGTACACATTTCCCACGGCCATTATTTAAGATAAATAATACTCTCACCGACCCACTCGACATTAAAAATGGCACAAGGCAGGGATGCCCCTTATCCCCCTTACTCTTTGTCATGGCCATGGAGTCACTGCTAACTTCCATCCAGCAGGATCGAGAGATTGAGGGGTTCAGCCTGCAGGGTGTTCACCACAAGTCTGCCGCCTTTGCTGACGACTTGTTGGTGGTAATGTCCAGGCCGGAAAGGGGCTTCCCTGCCTTCATGAAAGTACTGGAGGAATACGGCCACTGGTCTAACTTCAAAATTAACCTATCCAAATCAGAAGCATTAAGCATTAATATCGCCAGTAAAGTTATAAAGTCTCTCCAAAACGCGTTTCCTTTTCGGTGGCCAACTAGCCACATAACATACCTAGGCATTAAATTAGGGAAAACCTTCAAGTCCTTGTTTGACCTCAACTACAAACCCCTTCTTCCTAATCTTACCGCACACTTAGCCTCGTGGAAAGCTCCCTTCCTTTCGTGGATGGGCCGGAAAAACTTAATTAAAAGCATTATACTCCCAAAGTTTATCTACCTCTTTCAAATGTTACCCATACCAATCCCCACAGCTTTTCTTTCTCAATGCAACTCTTTAATCTCCAATTACGTCTGGAATAAACATAAACCAAGAATCAATTTTCAAACATTGAACCTGCCAAAGGACAAAGGGGGCATGGGTTTACATAATGTATCCTTATATTACCAAGCCGCAGTCCTCTCCAGAACAGTAGACTGGATCAGACGCCCACCGAGTAAATTGTGGATATCATTAGAAGAATACTTAGCCCCCGCTCCGCTGCGAGCTATGTTACTCTCCCCTACTAATCAGAAAGATAAAAGAACCATTACGAATGAACTAACGAGAACCCTTATGCATAAATGGAGGGAAAATAGAGAGCTATTGGCCCCACCTCTTTCCCCTCTAACCCAAGTTGCAGACATACTAGACGCTGATGTCAACCAACCTGCGTCCACGAAGGCCACATTCCTGACCAATGTGAAGGTTCCGTTGGCTGATCTTTTGGTGGATGGCTCTTTGATATCTAAACAGGAGATGGGTATGAATCCTCTCCTCGCAAGGCTCACATTTCTCCATCACACGAAATTAAAACATGTGATACACCCACTATTACCCCACGCCCATCTCGACAGACCTTTAACCACGTTTGAATCTTTCTGCATGCAAACCCGGGCTCCCAGGAAAGTTCTTTCTAATCTGTACCATACGCTGCTTAACAAAAGACTGGTGGTGAAGAGAGCGTATATACTAAGATGGGAAAGGGACCTGAAAACCACATTCACCGATCTTCAGACGAGCCAAATTTATAATGCTTCACACGGCCCGTCGTGTTGTGTGAGAGTTCAAGAGAATTCTTTCAAAGTGATTGCGAGATGGTACATTGTCCCTACCTCGTCTAGTACGTGGAGCTCTTCCACCTCGGACCAATGCTGGTGATGCGAGAGGGACAAGGGTACATATTTACATGTGTGGTGGGAATGTCCGATTATCCAGACCTTCTGGCGGACAGCATCACAATTAATATATGACTTCACAGGCAAAAAAGGGGTCTTGGATCCTAGACAAATGCTTTTGAACTTCCCAATGTGGCCTAAAGACAAAGTCACCTCGAATCTAGCGTCATTTGTAGGCTCAGCATGTAAACTTCTCATTGCCCAAATGTGGCGCACAACGAAAATCCCCACCCTTACGCAGCTCTTGCTGAAGTTAGATCAATTATACCATGTCGAAGAACTTTCAGCCCTTTCACGTCAGAATGCACTCTCTTTCCACCAGATTTGGAAGGCTTGGCAGGCCTATAAGTCAAAGCCCCAATTTTCAGTAGTTACTTCACAAACGGCAACATAGGGACATGTGAGTCACCCTACCCCCCCCCCCCAATGAGATGACGGACAGAAGTCAGACTATACCAACCACGAGATGAGTGGATCCAAGACCAACATTCTCCCTTATCTCCTTTCTTTCCTATCTCTTCCCCTTCTTTTTCGTCTCTTGAACCTATTACCTCTAATCCCTTAATTGAATTCCATGCGATATAACTTCGTTCTTCTAGATCCTTGTTTCCCCCCTTATACCGAATTCTTATGGTATTTACTGTTAAAAATTATTTCATGTTAATCCAGAATCCAGGCTAATCAATCTGGAGCGGTCTTTCCCAAAAGCCGGAAGGCTAAGTTTATTATCTGGATGAGCTCAGATAGTACACAAGTAATCTGAGTTAAAAAAAATGAGATGGGAAGATTAAAATATAGTTGCAATAATATTGATTAAGACTGTGATTTCTGTTGAATTTGTATTTTTATTTCTTGCTTCAATAAACAAAACATTAAAACAAACAAAGAAGTTTAAAACCCATGACACTGTAGCTAATCTCCCTGAATGTGGACGACGGAGAAAAATTGATGAACAGTTGCCAGGATGGTGGATAAGCAGCCCCAATCAAATTCCCCAAAAATTCAAGCTGTCCTGCAGTGTCACGGTGCAACAGTGTCAGTGTGAATTAAATGAAACACTATGGTAGAAGACCGAGGAGGACGCCACTGCTCACAAATAGACATAAAAAAAGCTAGACTACAGTTTGCCAAAATGTACGTACGTCAAAATCTGTCTGGGAAAGCGTTTTGTGGACAAAATATGACACAGATAGTGCTCAGCAACCAAATATTCAGTTGAGGGTGCAAACAATTTTATTCAGCCCCTTTACTGGAGGTTTGTGTGAAATTTTGCCCGATTTGCCTTTTTTTCCAGTTTTTATTGCATTGTTCCAATACACACAAAGGAAATAAACGTGTATAATAAAACATGTGTAATTGCAATAATTTAATAATTTTCTGGGGGAAATACTTCTTTTTCTTGAATAATTTCAACGGTGCCACCCTTGTCATAGCATTTTACAGAAAGCTTATGCAGATGTTGTCAGGATTTGGTCATTCTGTCTTCACTCCCCTTATTCCTTCTATGTAACAGATGTATGTTCTACTTGGGATGGAATACATGAGCTGCGGGGACTTCTTTGATTTCTTATACATGAAGGGGCGGCTTGACATCCCCAGTGCAAGGTAAAATATTATAAAAAGGCTAAGCTGCATTATTAGTAAATTACATTGGACTGGTTACAGCATTAGTTGAACATACATTTTCATCAGAATTAACCATTATAATAATTGTAAACTATACATGGGGCTTTCCCACTAATATAATGTGTCACCTTATCACCTGTCCATAAGACTGAAAATTATTACAATGTCTAAAGCTGGTAAATCCAATGAGTATGTCCTCCACATTATCATGCCCATGGTGATGAGGAGATGTATGGAACAGTTATCAAGCATGTATGTTGTACCTCCATACAAGCCTAAGGGAGATGGTGAAACCGCACACGACTGTTTCCATATGTCCCACCATAATTATCGTGATTGGTACTTCCCACTATAATAATCGTGAGTGGTAGTGGACATGATCAATTGCAGACATGCTGGTGAGGAGAAATGGGAATGGAAATCTCAATGCAGTTGATGGATATGGAACCCAGCAATCTGACAATTATCACCTGTAAATGTGTGATTTAAAGCGTTTTTGCTATGTCTATAAGCTGAGTACTATTTCTACTACTAGTTTAAAAGCATCCCATCATCTCTACCACATGTTACATTCAGCAATTTTCTCTCGTGTCAGATTCTATGCCGCTGAGCTCGTGTGTGGCATCCAGTTTCTCCATTCTAAGGGCATCATACACAGGTAATAACTCTTCATGTAATATCTGTACAGGTGTCTATACTAAAAATATGTTACAAGGTCAGCCCCGCTCCCTAAAGCATTACAGCTAGTGCTTTGTTAAAGTTCCTTTTACTTACTAAATTATCACAATCGAGCAGAATATTTTAAGATATCTTATTATATAATGAACAGCGACTTTTTATCCCTTGTTTCTTCTTATATTTTAGAGACCTCAAGCCCGACAACATCCTGGTGGCAGAAACGGGCCATATTAAGATCACGGATTTTGGTCTCGCTCTTGAGAACATGTTTGGAGACCGCACTGCCACTGAACTTGCTGGAACCGATGACTATATGGCTCCTGAGGTGAGCAGAAGACTTCTCTACTACTGTATGGCTGGTGTATTTATGATTCTACTGCAGGCCAAAGTTTCCTCTTATTTTTCTGAGTGCTCCGACCATTACTTTAACAAATAACATGCAGATGGTTGTGACCTTTTTAGTAACTGTTCTCTCCTTTATGGCAGATGCTGGCTGGGAAGAAGTATGGCGCCGGAGTGGACTGGTATTCGTTTGGTGTCATCTTAAACGAAATGATTACCAGTAAGTGTAAGTACAATCATGCACTATTTGATGAAACACACTCCAGCGTGAAAAACATCATTAAAAAGGTCAGTAAGTTATTCGTATAAGATGTAATGCCACATTTTATAGGTCCTGGAAAAACATTTCAGGATTTATTGGCAGCCTTGTTTAGATCCTAAATCTTACACATATTGCTCTTTTTTAGCTTCTCCGTAAAGATCCTGCCAGGCGCTTAGGAGTCAAGAGAAACATCAGAGGTCATCGTTTTTTCCAGCAAGTTGACTGGGTCTCTGTGGAAGCCCTTCGGATGCCCCCACCACACATTCCTGTAGTAAGTAAATGGAAAGAACTTCTACCTAGTTCTGGATAAATGTTTTTAAAGCATGTAATATAATAATATACATAATTATTTTTTGCTGTTTTCTTCTAGCCAACTAGACCTCATTGTCAACCTGAAACATTCAGGCTGGACGAAGTGGAAGCAGAAGATGCCAGAAAGTCATCAATACCCCCAAACAAACAGGCCGCTTTTAGAGGGTTTTCATTTGTCACCTAGAAAACCCCTAATACACCAGCTCAATTGTTATCAGAGCAAGATGTCCTCCTGAACTCCTGTAAGAAGATCTACAGAAGAACATGAAGACCTTCTGGACCCATTATGAAGATCGAAGAATGGATCTTTGGGATTGGCAATGGCTGTAGATCCTTGGCACAGAGATTTCTCCTGCATCCATCCTTGACCTTGAGAAATATCCCGGCTGGGAAGAAGACTGTCGATGGACCTGCAAAGATGGAGGAAACAGCAGACACACTGTTGGTAAGTAGAAGTGCAAAACCACCTGCACTTCACCACAGTCATAGGCATTTGAAACCGGTTACCACTTTTCCTGTAGCTCACAATAGCAACAGATCATGGTGCTGTTTTGGGCTAAGAGGAAATAACTTTTGTTGGCTGGCTATTTAGGGCCGGATTTTTTCTGTTAAATGTCTATGACCATTTTTATATATACCGGTAATTTATATTCCTCATGTTTATGACACTACTGTCATGAGCTATAGGGAATAAGGTGTGAGTTGGCCGGCTATTAAGGGGTGGAGGAGGCCGGATTTTTTTTTTTAATGCCTATTTTATTTTACCTGTAACTGGTTCTCATATTCATGACAGAACTGTTATGACCAATGAGAAAGAAGATGTGAGCTGGCCATTTAGTATGGCATACATATGCTTTTATTAAAAATCTACACAAAAGCATTGTCTTGCTCCTTTAAAACAAGTTAAAAAACACTTTTGGCATATCTATTAGTCTAATATGTCTGTCTATGAACTGTTGAAAATTTCACGCTTTGTATATTGCCATTCATTTTTTTGGATAGGTGGTTCATTTTCATCAGCATTCTGCTAGCACTAAATGTGCAGGAACATCCTTGTCCCTCACTTCCTAGCATGCATTGCATCTGCACCTGCAATAGTCCACCTATTCCCCTCTCTTTTATACACCTTAAACAGTTTCACAGATAGGAAAGCAGGAGCAGAGAAAAAAAGACCCACCCCACTTCTTGTAATATGTCTTGCTATCGCTGCTCCTAGATTTGGGTTAAACCAGACAACAGGCAATGAACAAGTTAGAGAGAAGGCAGACACCTAGTTCCATGCACTTTGAAGGGATTCTTCAGGGGTAAGAAATAAGTTTTAAAGTGGCTATCGGGGACTTTAATTTTTTTCGACTATGGGGCCAAGAACTTAGCAGAGACGCCTGCAGGAGTTCCTGCTGGTGCTTCCTGTGACATCACATCAACAGAGTAAAGGCCGCTTTACATGCTGCGACATCGCTAGCAATTGCTAGAGATGTCGAGCGCGATAGCACCCGCTCCCGTCGTTGTAACGATATATGTTATCGCTGCCGTAGCGAACATTATCACGATGGCAGCATTACACGCACATACCTGCTCTGCAATGTCGCTGTGACCAGCAAACCGCCTCCTTTCTGAGGGGGCGGTTCGTTCAGCGTCACAGCAACGTCACAGCAGCGTCACTGAACTGCCGCCCAATAGAAAAGGAGGGGAGGAGATAAGCGGCCGGAACATCCCGCCCACCTCCTTCCTTCCTCCTTTTTTGGTGGACGCAGGTAAGGAGAGGTTTGTCGTTCGAGCGGCGTCACACACAGCGATGTGAGCTGCCACAGGAACGACAAACAAAATTGTTACTGCCACAGCAACGATAATTGGGAAGAGGGGGCATGTCACCGATAAGCGATTTAGAACGTTTTTGCGACGATTCCAAATCGCTCATAGGTGTCACACACAACGACATCGCTAAAGCGGCCGGATATGCGTCACAAATTCCATGACCCCAACGACATCACTTTAGCGATTTCGTAGCATGTAAAGCCACCTTAAGTCTTTATCTTCTTCTCTTCTCTGTCCTGGGTGGCACTGCGATGTCATTGACTCTTAGCTCCCTGCTACCTAACTGTGGTCAGCCAGCTGTCAATCAGCATGACATCAGCAGTAACATCTCATTGATAGAGCAGAGCAGAAGTGGAAAAGCTGCTCTGTTGACATAAGGTCAAATGAAGCTGGAGAATTGATGCGTGAACCGGGACACATTGTCACAGAGCAGAACAAGCAACTAGTTAGCAACTACCTTCTGGTTAAGTTCTTAGCCTCATGGTCAAACAACCTCAAAGCCCTAAGTAACCCCTTTGGAAAAACACTTTGTTTTTTATCTGTCATTCTCCCATTTAATGCAGCACTTTTCACCAATTCCAGCATTATCCTGTCACATGTCCTGAGGAAGAGGGCTGAATCCCTTGAAATGCGTAGACTTGTTCTTATTTAATAAAAGACATGGATTAACCCTATCTGCCTCCTGGAATTGGTGAAAAGCGCGGCATTAAACCCGGTCTTCTCTACAACCACATATATCCATAAATTTCGGGGCTGCAGCTGATTCACCCTGTGATCACACCAATATAGGAGTTGTGACTGGCACAACCCCTATAGGTGAGTTTTTCCATTAACTTCTTTTTCATACGGATTATCAGTTAAGACTCTATTGCGCTTTCTTGTCCACAGTTCCACAGTTTGTCTCTTCTGATTATCCCATTTAAGAAGGCTGGAAATAAAACACATGCTAAATGTCCCAAAGTAGTAGAATTAAATTATAAAACTGCTGACACTTTTCACCATCGATTCTATGATAAATCTACAACTGTGTTAGGCTACTTGCACATCAAGAATTTTTTTAACTGCGGCACAAATAAAAAATGTTTTCGCAAGCCGGATCCTTCACAAATGTGTTGTCATTTCACTGCATTTGCAATGGAATCATGGCAAGATGCGGTCCCTTGCGGTTGCGTCCGACACACATTAGATCATGTCAGATGTGGTATTTTATTTTTATTAAAAAAAAAAATACTACTTGTAGCTATTTTGAACTTGGACAAAATACCACATCTCCCCGGATCCTTCAAATTGCGGCGGTACCTGCAATGCAGTTCAATGAGCCGGATCCCGCTCTACCGGATGTCACCGCATTCTGGTAGGCAGGATCCTGTTTGTCTGTACTGAGCATGCCCAGAAAGCAATTTCTCCCCTGTGCTTTCTGATATTGTGGAGCTGCATCAGTTGAAGAAAAAAGACAGAAGAAAGAAGACCAGTATCATGGAGGGGTGAGAGGGAGTAATAAAGATGGAGTCCCTAAGTGTGTCTGTGTATTTATTTCTAATAAAGTATTTTTTGCCTGTGTGGTGTCTTTTTTTAACCCTTTAATGGATATTCTTAATGGCCGGGTCAAACTTGGCCTGAGATTAAGAATCTCTGGCTTTATACCAGCTGGTAAAACAAAGCTGGTATTAACACCTTATTACCCAGAGTGCCACCCATCACCAGGGCAGCTGGAAGAGTTGGATACAGTGCCAGAACATGGCGCTTCTATGAAAGCGCCATTTTCTGGGGCGGCTGCAGACTGCAATTCGCAGCAGAGGTGCCCAGAAAGCTTGGGCAGCCTGAGCTGCGGATTCCAATTACCAGCTGCCTAGTTGTACCTGGCTGGATACAAAAATTGGGCGAAGCGCACGTCATTTTTTTAAAAAATTATTTCATGAAATTTGTGAAATAATTAAAAAAAAAAAGGGCTTCCCTATATTTTTGGTTCCCAGCTGGGTACAAATAGGCAGCTGGGAGTTGCCCATGTAAGTTTTTTTTGGGGGGGGCAAAAAACTCCTGCATACAGTCCTGGATGGAGTATGCTGAGCCTTGTAGTTCTGCAGCTGCTCTCTGCTGCCTGTCTGTATGGAGGAGAGTAGACAGCAGCTTCAGAACTACAAGGCTCAGCATGCTCCATTCACTAGTGTATGCAGGAGAGCAGGCAGCAGCTGCAGAACTACAGGGCTCAGCATACTCCATCCAGGACTGTATGCAGGAGTTTTTTGCCCACCAAAAAAGTTACACGAGCTTTGCCATGTTTTTGTATGCTATCCAGGTACAGCAGGCAGGCACGGTTGCCCCCAACCCCCAGCTGCCTATTTGTACCCGGCTGGGAACTAAAAAAATAGGAAGCCCTTTTTTTAATTATTTCATGAACTTCATGAAATAACTAAAAAAAAAAAAAAATCGACATGAGCTTCGCCCCACTTTTGTGTCCAGCCCGGTACAACTAGGTAGCTGGGGATTGGAATCCGCAGCACAGGTTGGCCTGAGCTTTCTGGGCCCCTCTGCTGCAACATGCAGTCCACGGCCGCCCCAGAAAATGGCGCTTTCATAGAAGCGCCATCATCTGGCACTGTATCCAACTCTTCCAGCAGCCCTGAAGCCGGGTGGCTTGCTGGGTAATAATGAGTTAATACTAGCTTTGTTTTACTAGCTAGTATTAAGCCAGAGATTCTTAATGTCAGGCAAGTTTGACCTGGCCATTAAGAATCTCCAATAAAGGGTTAAAAAAAAGACACCACACAGAGAAAAAATACTTTAAAAGAAAGAAATACACAGACACACTAAGAGACTCCATATTTATTACTCCCTGTCAGCCCTCCATGATCCATGGTCTTCTTTCTCCAACCCATGCAGCTCTGCTACATCAGACCGCACAGCATGGGAGGAAGACGCTGCTGCTTACCGTACTGTCTATTCACACAGTGAGTGAGCAGAAGCTGCGGGCTGTCAGCGGTGATGTCAACGCTGACAGGCGGGTTGCTATAGCAACGGTGATCTCTGTTATTCACCGGCTGTGGCAACCAGTCCTTGCATGTAGGCTGACTCTGTAAAGAGCGCACACATGCAGGAACGGGGAAGCTGACCATGTGCCAGAGCATTTCGCCGGTACACGGAGATGCTGGAACGATCACCGTGTACCGGAGAGATGCACTGACAGGACCTAGCATGACGTCTAGCCATGTGACCAGTCTGTAGCCAATGAGATAATAGACACGTGACTGGTCACATGCTATTTTGACGTCACAATAAGTCCTATCATCAGTGCTGGTTACCGGGAAGATGCAGTGATTATCGGAAGGAAAAGCAGCGGGAGACAGAGTGCAGGACGCGTCGCGGGGACCTGTAAGAGTTATGGCAATGTTTATTAACTGTATGTGTACATGTATAATGTGTTTTTATGTATATGTAGTTGCGTCCCATTGTTTTAAAAGGGGTTTGAGTGGTTCGTCAAATGGTTCGTCGAATGTTCGTCAAACAGGGCCTCAGTTTGACGAACCGAACTCGAACACCAGGGGGGTGGCTCATCTCTAGTTGGTTTTTTTTTGTAGCCCTTACATTACAGAAGAATAAAAGCATCAGTGAATTTGCAGTGTGGATAAATGATGTATTTAATACAAGGCCTTAAAGGGGTTGTCCAGACAAAATAAAGCTTTACACATGGGACTGGATATGGAAATCATGACAAACTCAGTCCTATTCACCTAATGGCACCTACCTAAATCCACCGGAGGCCATTCCGTGGTCTGTGCAGAGACAGGAAGAGCTGATGTTACCATTCCACCAGCCCCGGATTGGTGCAGCCTGTGATTGGCTGCAGTGGTCATATATCTAGAGAAGTGCATCATTAGATATTTTAGGATGACACTCTGCTTAAAGGGAACCTGTCATGTCAAAAAGCGCCATTAAGCGACAGATATGGGGCTTATCTGCAGGTTCTGAACTTCCCGGCACATGCACATAGAGCCCCGTTGCTGGGGGGAAATGAACTGTATTACTCCTGGCAAGGTTCAGCTTCCAGTCATAGGGGAGGCACCGGTGTGGGTTCAGTCACTGCTCAATATACAGCGAACGGTGGCTGTAGCCTCACCTCTGAACTGACATCGCTGGGGTCAGCTGTCAGTCAAGGCTGGGGCCCGGTTACAGCCTCTGCTCACTATACACAGAGTGGTGACTGAAACCCGCATTGGCGCCTCCCCTATGACTAAAAGCTGAACGCTGCCAGGAGAAATAGAGTTAATTTATTCCCACTATCGGGGCTCTTAATGCGGGCGCTGGGCAGGTTCAGAACACTATTGACCTGCAGATTGACCCCATATCTGAAAGTTAATAGCGTTTTTTCACATGACAGGTTCACTTAAGATCACCTAACCATTGCTGCATCACGGGTTGCAGTGGTCTGTCGGCTGTTAGCACAAGTGTGACGAGATTATTATGTTTTTCATATACAGTCCTGGGCAAAGTTTTGTTTTTCCCAGACAATCTCTACAATAAAAACTATATCCTGGACAACATGTCTGAATAAAAACAAAATAAAAACATACTCACTTACTGCCACCCCTGTGTACCCAGAGAAAGCCACTCTGATGGTATCTGCCATGACATAGGGTCTGACCTAACCATCAGCTGTCTGCTGTACCTTGGCTGGTCATCAAAACTAGAGGGGATCCTACATATGGATTCCCCTCATTTTTCAGAATCAGCCAAGGTACAGCAGACAGCTATGGGCTGGTAATATTAGGGTGGGGAGGCCCATGATTATTTGGCCTTTCCCAGCCTAAAAATAGCAGCCCACAGCCGCCCCAGAACTGGCGTATCCATTAGCTGCACCAATTCTGGCACTTTACTTGGCTTTTCCTGATTGCCCTTAAGCGGTGGCAATGAGGGTAATATTTTTTGGGATTTATGTCAGCTGTGAATTGACAGCTGGCATCAAGCCCAGGGTTTAATAATGGATAGACATTTATCCAACACTCCCAATACTAAACCAGTAGGTAAAAAAAAATAAAATACAAAATAAAATAGTTTATATGAATAAAGACTCTCTCACACTCCCTTGTTCACCAATTTATTCATTTTAGAAAAATCCTATGTCAAGTTCCAACTTAATCCAATAATGTAATGTCCTATGATGTCCATCAAATCCTATAGAGGATTATTTTCCGAACGTTGTCATAATGAGGCTCCACAGGTCACTTGTAGTTAGCAGCAACCACTGAATTTCTCGCACTCATGAGAAATGAAGATTACGGCCATTGGATTACGTCGGAACTTCGAGGATTTTTTAAAATGAATAAACTCGTGGATTATGTCTGAACTTTGAGGATTTATTTAAATTAATAAATTGTTGAACAAGAGAGTGTTCGGAGGGGAAGTTTTCATTCAAATAAACTATTTCTTTCTGTGTATGTGTTTTTTTGTACTTTACACTTACCGAGTTAGTAATTAGGCTGTCTGATAGATGCCTCTCCATTACTATCCCCAGGGATTGATTTCAGATGTCTATTCACAGATGACATCAACCCCAAAAAAATTACTCTGATTGCCACCACACCAGGGCAATTGGCAAGAGCCGGGTAAAATGCAAGAATTGGCGCATCTAATAGATTCACAAATTCTGGGGTGGCTGCGGGCTGCTATTTTAAGTCTGGGAAGCGCTACATAACCCATGGGCCTTCCGAACCTGATAATACCAGCCAGCAGTGATCTGCTTTACCTTGGCTGGTTATCAATATTAAGGGGGACCCCACGCTGGTTTTTAAAAAATTTTATTTATAAATAAATAATTTAAAAAACAGCTTGACACCCTCTTTATTTTTGATAACCATCCAAAGTAAAAAAAAAAAAGCTGAGGGCTGTAGAGCTTGAGAAATTGTGTGCCTGCTGCTGAATGCAAGTGACTAACCTTTATCTAATTATAAATTGATGAACAAGGGAGTGTAGGGAGAGAAAGCCTGTATTCAAATAAACTATTTCTTCCTGTGTGTATTTTTTACTTTACACTTAAGGGTACTTTACATGCTGCAACATCGCTAGCGATCTCATTAGCGAAGTGAAATTCTAGATCGCAAGTGCGATCTTTTGAGATCGCACATAGGTCATTTGCCGCATGTGCGATCTCAAAAGATCGTACTTGCGATCTACAATTTCACATCGCTAACGAGATCTCTAGCGATGTCGCAGCATGTAAAGTAGCCTTTACTCAGTTAGTAATGGGGATGTCTGATAGACACCTCTCCATTACTAACTCCTGGGCTTGATGCCAGATGTCAATTCACAGCTGACATCAACCCTAAAAATGTTACCCTGATTGCCACCACATATGGCAATCGGGAAGAACAGGTTAATCACCAGAATAGGCGCATCTAATTGATGTTGTTCTTCTGGGGTGGCTATGGGCTGGTATTTTTAGGCCCAGAAGGGCTAAAAATTCATTGGCATTCCCAGCCTGATAATACCAGCCCCAGCTGTCTGCTGTATCTTTGCTGGTTATCAAAAATAAAGAAAACCCCATATCATTTTTTATTTCTTTTATTTACTTATTTTATTCCCAATAGCATCCAGGCTTCTTGCTGAAAGCTTGTCGATTGGCTGTGCTGCAACCTTTCAACAAGCTTTATTCAGCATCCAAACGTCCGTGAGAAGTCTGTGTTCGAACCCCGCACACTAGATGTCAGGTACGAATCCTGAACCCCAACCAGTGTAGATCAGTTATACGACGTTAGTATTGCTTTTCTACCACATTTCCATGAATATGGATCTCTACTGTGTATTGTACTTTTGTTACGGCACTACAGTTTATATGTTACAGTTTTCTTTTACTGTTATGACTACTGCTGTACCATGAATGCATTTTTGAAAGTTGCCTCTCTAAGGGCGGAGAGAGCCAAAATAGATGTAGGCATGTTTTTGGTGTTTCAGATAGCTTTGCAAACTATGATGGCTTTTAGAGTATTATCCCATAATGTTAGAGGCTTTAACAGCCCACAGAAGAGAAGGCGGGCTTTTCTAATTACATGCATCATAAACCAGAGGTCATACTACTACAAGAAAGCCACTTCTCTACATCCTCCCAACCTAAATATTTCCACTCCCAATACAGTAGATTCTTTATCTCCGCTAATGTTACGAAGAATAGGGGAAACATGATCTGTTTGCACAACTCTTTTCCTATGCAGGTTTTGGGTACACATTCGGATTGGGAGGGACGGTTTGTAGCAGTCTGGATGGAGATACAATCCAAAAAACTCTGCCTACTTAGCAGTTGCGCCCCACCCTCGCAACAAAAACAAACTCTCACAGCTATCTCTAAGTGGATTCTGACAGGGGAGTTCGACACTATAATCTGGGGGGGACCTTTAACCTAACCCTAAATACCGTATTAAACAGCTGCTCGGCTAAAAGGGCAGACATTTCAAAATCAGATAGAAAAATGCTAAATGCGGTCCTGAAAAAAAACACACATTGGCAGATACGTGGAGGGAGTCGAACGGGTCAACGAGAGGATATACATATTTCTCCCCAGCACACCATTCTTATTCAAGAATAGACTATATACTGACTAACTCAGGCGAATCTCCCAGCCCTACTATACTCTAGACATATCCCCTCAGCATGGTCAGACCACGACTGTGAACTGTCGGTTTTCAAATTAGACTTTGTGACATCTAGAGTGTACAGATGGAGGCTAAATGAATCCCTGTTAACCAACCAAGAAACAATAAAATATATAGAGGAAGACCTGAACACCTATCTTACTACCAATCAGAATTCAGAAACAAAGGCAGGTACCCTCTGGCTAGCACACAAAAAGTTCATCACTGGCTCCTTTATCAAAATTGCATCCACAAAGAAGAAAGAGAAACTCGGCCCAAAGAGATTTAGAGAATACTTTATTAAAATTGGAAACAGCTAATCAAGCACACCCCACTCTTTACCTCTCCAAACGCATTTCAGATATTAAACTTCAATTGCAAACCTTATTGACAACAAAGACGGAACGTGCGCTAAGATGGACTCAAGCGACATATTACAGACTTTCCAATAAGATGGACAAACTATTAGCCAATAAACTGAGAGATAAAGAAAAGATTCATTTCAGTGTACACATTAAATGATACACATGGCAGTCAAACCTCTAACCCTGATAAAGTTTACAAACTTTTCCATGACTTCTATCAATCCCTCTATAGACAACCAAATCAAACACCTATACAGTTAGGTTCAGAAATATTTGGACAGTGACACAAGTTTTGTTATTTTAGCTGTTTACAAAAACATGTTCAGAAATACAATTATATATATAATATGGGCTGAAAGTGCACACTCCCAGCTGCAATATGAGAGTTTTCACATCCAAATCGGAGAAAGAGTTTAGGAATCATAGCTCTGTAATGCATAGCCTCCTCTTTTTCAAGGGACCAAAAGTAATTGGACAAGGGATTCTAAGGGCTGCAATTAACTCTGAAGGGTCTCCCTCGTTAACCTGTAATCAATGAAGTAGTTAAAAGGTCTGGGGTTGATTACAGGTGTGTGGTTTTGCATTTGGAAGCTGTTGCTGTGACCAGACAACATGCGGTCTAAGGAACTCTCAATTGAGGTGAAGCAGAAAATCCTGAGGCTGAAAAAAAAGAAAAAATCCATCAGAGAGATAGCAGACATGCTTGGAGTAGCAAAATCAACAGTCGGGTACATTCTGAGAAAAAAGGAATTGACTGGTGAGCTTGGGAACTCAAAAAGGCCTGGGCGTCCACGGATGACAACAGTGGTGGATGATCACCGCATACTTTCTTTGGTGAAGAAGAACCCGTTCACAACATCAACTGAAGTCCAGAACACTCTCAGTGAAGTAGGTGTATCTGTCTCCAAGTCAACAGTAAAGAGAAGACTCCATGAAAGTAAATACAAAGGGTTCACATCTAGATGCAAACCATTCATCAATTCCAAAAATAGACAGGCCAGAGTTAAATTTGCTGAAAAACACCTCATGAAGCCAGCTCAGTTCTGGAAAAGTATTCTATGGACAGATGAGACAAAGATCAACCTGTACCAGAATGATGGGAAGAAAAAAGTTTGGAGAAGAAAGGGAACGGCACATGATCCAAGGCACACCACATCCTCTGTAAAACATGGTGGAGGCAACGTGATGGCATGGGCATGCATGGCTTTCAATGGCACTGGGTCACTTGTGTTTATTGATGACATAACAGCAGACAAGAGTAGCCGGATGAATTCTGAAGTGTACCGGGATATACTTTCAGCCCAGATTCAGCCAAATGCCGCAAAGTTGATCGGACGGCGCTTCATAGTACAGATGGACAATGACCCCAAGCATACAGCCAAAGCTACCCAGGAGTTCATGAGTGCAAAAAAGTGGAACATTCTGCAATGGCCAAGTCAATCACCAGATCTTAACCCAATTGAGCATGCATTTCACTTGCTCAAATCCAGACTTAAGACGGAAAGACCCACAAACAAGCAAGACCTGAAGGCTGCGGCTGTAAAGGCCTGGCAAAGCATTAAGAAGGAGGAAACCCAGCGTTTGGTGATGTCCATGGGTTCCAGACTCAAGGCAGTGATTGCCTCCAAAGGATTCGCAACAAAATATTGAAAATAAAAAATTTTTTTGGGGGTTTGGTTTATTTGTCCAATTACTTTTGACCTCCTAAAATGTGGAGTGTTTGTAAAGAAATGTGTACAATTCCTACAATTTCTATCAGATATTTTTGTTCAAACCTTCAAATTAAACGTTACAATCTGCACTTGAATTCTGTTGTAGAGGTTTCATTTCAAATCCAATCTGGTGGCATGCAGAGCCCAACTCGCGAAAATTGTGTCACTGTCCAAATATTTCTGGACCTAACTGTATTTGAGATAGATAATTTTTTGAATTCTATAAACATTCCCTCATTATCCCCAAGCTTTGCAACATTGCTCCAGGCAAAGATTACAAACGAAGAGGTGGAGGAAGCGGTTAAAAAGCTAAAACCTCATAAGGCACCGGGCCCGGATGGGCTCTCGGCAATCTACTATAAGAAATTTCTCCACATACTAAAACCTCAAGCTTTCAAAATTTTTAATGATATATTAGAAGGAAAGCCAATGTCCCCAGAATTCTTATTAGCCCACATAACAGTCATTCCAAACCCCAAAAAAGATCCCCTACAGATAAAAAATTATAGGCCCATCTTGCTTTTAAATGTGGATCTAAAACTTTTTACATCTACAGTATATTAGCAAAAAGAATTAACGAGGGTCTACAGTCACTTATCCACCCTGATCAAGTGGATCATCGTACCATCCAATTACTATACAACAACCCCATGGCCTATTTAAAACTACCAACTACAGCCCCACAGCCTATATGCATAAAACGAGGTACCAGAAAAGGGTGCCCATTATCACCCACCCTATTTGCTCTGGCGATGGAGCCTCTGGCTCAGGTCATCCGGGAGCACTCAGACATAAGAGGAAACAAGATAGGACAAGAGATGTATAAACTTAGTCTATTCACAGGCAACCTTCTGTTGACACTGACGAATCCACATATCTCTCTCCCAAATTTATTTGACCTACTGAACAAACTCGAAAAACTGTCAGGCCTTCGGGTTAACATAGACAAAACAGAAGTCCTTTTTCTGAACACACCTTCCGACACCCAGAACGCTATTCACTCTAACTTCAAATTTCAGAAACAATCCCATTACATTCCTTATCTAGGGATTAATTTGACCAGTCATTGGAATACTCTATTCAAATGGAATCTCAATCCTCTTATTCAACAAATGCTATCGGATTTAAAAAAGTGGTCTATGTCCTCAGTTTCTTTCTTGGGAAGAGTCCATGCAATAAAAATGGTCACTCTCCCGAGGTTTTTATATTTATTTAGATCCTTACCCATTCCAATACCTCATAGCATGTTTGTAAAGATCCACAAAGAAATCGCTAAATTTATTTGGAATAACAAGAGGGCTAGAATTGCGCAACACACTCTTTCTTCACAGACGGTGGGGGGGGGATGTGTCTCTCCCTAACTTCACCTTATATCATAAAGCCGCCCAATTCGCCCAGGCCTCTGCGGTCATGATGGGCAATGGTGCCCCTAGATGAGTGGGTCTAGAAAATACGCTTCTAGCCCCTTATACACTAAGTAGTCTACTATGGATAACGGGTTTGTTGCCCCTGAAGTTGGCAGAGACTCCCCCCTTCTCCTTCAATATGATTAAGCTATGGCGGACCAGTAGGTTTCAACATAAGTTACAAACAGTCCCATCTCCGCTTCTGTATTTTTTCCACAATCCGATGTTTATTCCGGGAGTCTGCTCTAGTGGTTTCTCTTGGTGGATAGAAAAAGGAATCACACACTTACATCATTTGGCCCCGCTGTTCACCCTATATACTAAACCTGAAATGTTAAACAAGTTCTCACCTCCAAGGGAAGAGTTCTTTAGAATTGAGCAGGTATATCACTTCATACACACATTGTTGCAGGAAAGAAGAACACTGAACCCAACAGCTTTCGAAAGAGTGTGTATTTTTGTCCCGGGGGGAAAGGCATAATATCAGAGTTTTATAACACCCTGAACCACCCAGACCTGGGTCCTAAATTGAGGGTAATGGATCAATGGGAGGAAGATCTGGGGATAGCACTGACTCCAGAGAGGTAGAGAAAGTGTTACGAAAACATCACTCGAGGTAGTAATCAAATTTCTCTAACAGAAACATCCATTAAAGTTTTACATAGGGCATATCATGTACCAGCCTTCTTAAGTAAAATATATCCAGGGGTCTCGGATCGCTGCTTTAGGGGATGCGGTCAAAAAGGTGACATGGCCCACATTTGGTGGACATGTCCAGTGGTGGCTGGCTTATGGAAAGAAATCTCCTCCATTAGAAATAGCTTCACTGATAACCCTGGAGTGTATTCACCTGAGGTTCTTACGGCATATCTAATACTGTAAGTGTTACAAGCTGGTATCATATATCACCCTAGCAGCTAAAATTTATATAGCAAGCCAGTGGAAATCTCCAGTCTTATCAAAAGAGGTGGTCAAGCAAAGAATTAACACTATTATGCGATATGAAAAGATTGAGGCTGTCAAAAATGATACCTCAGATCACTTCTGTGCGATTTGGGACCCCTGGATACAACCCAAGAGATTATTTTACTCGCTATGTGAAGTACAACTGCCTTATTTAAAAATGAAAGACACGTTCTAATACACATTTATATGAGAAATTTCTCCTTGTGGTTAGATTAGTAATGCAACTAAACATACACCACTACAGTAGTTACCTTATATACTTGTTAATGTTTACCCTGTTTATTACCCCACATCCCAGTTACTTATTGATTTTGCTACTGAAATTGAGTTAAGATTGAACATGCTATCTGGTACAGACAAGAACTGAAAATGTTAAATATATTGCATTTGAAGACTATTATATCGAGACACACGATTGTAAACATGGATTATTTTGAATGTTTTACTTGTCTCTATTATTATTGTACCTTGCTAAACTCTAATAAAACTGTTGAAACTAAAAAATGCAATGACATAAACGCACCAAAAACGCATCCAAAACGCATCAAAGCGTTTTTGGGACATTTCCAGGCTCTCTCTGACAAGGTGCAGTTTTGGTTGCAGTTTGTGTGCAGAAAACACTGCAGCGTGCACATGTAGCCGTACAGGTTAGTATTTACACACATCGATACACGCATCAGACGACCGTTGGTACAGAAAGAGCTTGAATAGAGCTTAAAGGGAAGGTGTCGTCAAAAAAAAAAAAAAAAAAGAATTTCAATAACTGAAAAAATGTAAAGTAATAATGTTTTAATGTTTTGTTTAAATATTATTATTTGTTTTTAATTGAGCAAAATATAAAAAAAAAAAATTAAAAAGTTTGATATTTTCCACTGTTAAACACTAGGGGGAGCAGCTTCTGAAATCCTACAGAAATCCCACTGTAGAAAAAGCTCACATTACAGCTGCAGTAATGTGGGCAGAGTCTGCTCTCCTGTGTGTGATGGCATGCCTTCCCCCTCCTAATCTGAGTGTTTCCAACAGATAACAGAGAATGACATGTAGGGACACAGTGCGGAGCCATTTTGTTGGTGACCAGAAATGTCTAACGTGTCACCAAGGACAGCAGGAGTAGCACACAGGATAGGATCCAGTTAGCACCGCTGTTGGTGACTTTCACCCATACGGATGGCAGCCCAGTGGATGGCAGCCCAGTGGATGGCAGCCCCGTGGATGGCAGCCCCGTGGATGGCAGCCCCGTAGTTGGCAGCCCCGTAGTTACCGCAACAAAGAAAGCACGTACCTGCTGATCACCCGAACGGGTGCGGACGCTCGACTTCCATGCGTACGAATGGCGGCCCAGTGGATGACTCAACAAAGACACACCCAGGTGATCAACCGAACAGGTGCGGACGCTCGACTTCCACGCACGCGTACGGATGGCAGCCCAGTGGATGACTCATCAAAGACACGCCCAGGTGATCAACCGAACAGGTGCGGACGCCAAGGACCGATAACACGAGTGCAGCCACAGCTAGTCGGTCAAACAGGACGCCGTACACCGCTATGTGATCCCGCTAACGATGGAACCGTAAGTAAACTGCGATGTATGACCAACTAAAATTATCTGAATGCCTTAAAATAACATGTAGCGCCTCTCGCTTTAGCCACCGGCGTACAGCCCTCACGTGCCCCGTTTGTCATACGGCAAGCAAATATCTGTCTACCCACCTGCACCTCCGGGGTCCCTGCACCTCCGGAAGGTCGGGGTCCCGGCACCTCCGGAAGGTGGCAGGAGCCTGAAATTTTCCAGCTTTCATCCAAGCGCCGAGGGCAGTCGGGCAAGAGTGCCCGGGGCCCCGCTCGGGCTCCTGGGGGCCCCGGCACCTCCGGAAGGTCGCGGGGGCCTGAAAATGTTCAGGTTTTATCCAAATCACGGGGGGAATAAGTCCAGAATTCGCCCGGGGGCCCCCCGGACAAAAAAACAAAGAAAACGCACACGCGATTTCGATGCGTTTTTGCCTGTGAACTTTCCCTCGTGGCCCTATGGGCCCAGGCATGCCAACGCGGGGTTCCCCTTTGAGCTCCGTGGGTGTCAGCGGGGCATGCGCGAAAAACAATCCGGGCTCGACTTCCACGCGTTCGGATGGCAGTCTGGGGTCCCCCGGACAAAGAAACGCACACGCGATATCGATGCGTTTTGGCCCGAGAACGTACCCTCGGGGCCCAGGCACCAGCGGGACATGCGCGAAAAACAGTCCGCGGCTCGGGAGTCCTCCGGCATAGTCAGCGCTCGCTGACTACGGAAGTCTGAAAATGTTGAAAATTATTCAAAGTCCCAAGGACTCTCTGGCGAGATTGCCTGGAGCCCTTTTCGGATACAGGGGGCTGCCGACGCCGGTCAGATCTCGGAAGTCTGAAAAATGTATTTTTTTTTCTCTCGTTTCAGCCACCGGCGTACAGCCCTCACGTGCCCCGTTTGTCATACGGCAAGCAAATATCTGTCTACCCACCTGCGAAGGGTTTGCATGCGGAGACTGACCGACTCCGAGATAGAAGAGGCGTTGACCTCGGCGAAGCGCTGTCTAGACCGAGTTGCAGGAAAAGGTACTACCGTTCAATTTTGCGACCTCAAGCCTCTCGCATCCCTGGACGAGGTAGTGTTTTTTTTGGAACAACGCGGATTTTTGGTGACAGGCAAGCCGCGTTTGGACTCCATACATACACCATCTGTATCCGTTAGTGGGGGAGAGACCGCAACAGACGAGATGCCGCATCAAAGTCAGCAGGAACGGGATTCACAGGTTGAACATGACCCGCTCCCTGTTCTATCCGCTGACGACTCGGAGGGACCGGGCCCGGAGGCAGAAATTACCGCTAACATGTCTGAACATCTATCCGACGGGGAGGCCCCAGATGCTAGTACACAAAGGGAGGGACCGGGCCCGGAGGCAGAAATTACCGCTAACATGTCTGAACATCTATCCGACGGGGAGGCCCCAGATGCTAGTACACAAAGGGAGCGGGACACGCAATGGAGGATACCGAGCCGCACAGCTTCAAGAGCCGCTGGCCTGTACAAACGCCACTCCGCTAACCACCCCATGCTTAGGGAGTACGCACAGTACCTGAAGGGTACCCTTCAGACACGGGGTTGGAAGGCAGAGGTCTCAAATATCGCCAGATTTCTTTACTACGTGAACCCCAGAACCGTTAGCCTCGAGTACCTACGAAGACCCGCCAAGACGAACGATTTTTTTACCAAGCTGTGTAGCTTGCCGCTCACGAAGGCAACAGCGCTGGTAATGCTTAAACACGTACGAAGATTTACCTCGTATCATATGAATGCAACAAATTTAAGCATATCTAGGCCGCAACTTTATCGTGCCTGTGAGATCTTCATGAGCTCTACAACTGACCTCCAAAAGATATTATACAAGGGGACGTGTCGAGAAATTGTTTGCAAGCGGTACGACGCACTAATGCGCCCTACGAAGACACCGGAAGAATGCCGCCGGCTATTGGAGGTGGCAAAACCGTCATTTCTTGCCCGAATACGTGGAATTGAAAGACGGAGAGTGAATACAGCCGACTCAGAAGTGACCCGTTATCTCCAGGCACTCTTAATATTGCAGCACCTACAGAGGCCATGCGTTGTACAGAACATGACGGTAAGTAGGGTCCAGACCTGCGCGGTCCGGTGCTGTAGATCAGGGGTTTTTCTAACGTTCTCCTATAACAGATTGCAGAGTGGAACGAGAGGACGGAATACATCCACCGCGGACTGCGCTACACTATTATCGGCGTTAAGGAGCATAA